>NC_069503.1:303232929-303345429 GCF_027579735.1 Bombina bombina
TATTTTGACCACATCATCCTCTTTATGCATGTTGTCTTACTCCAAGCTGTATAGGCTCGAAAACCTACTACCAATAAAGCATATTAGGTGATGTGCATCTCTGTAATGAGAAGGGGTGTGGTCTAATGACATCAACACCCTATATCAGGTGTGCATAATTATTAGGCAACTTCCTTTCCTTTGGCAAAATGGGTCAAAAGAAGGACTTGACAGGCTCAGAAAAGTCAAAAATAGTGAGATATCTTGCAGAGGGATGCAGCACTCTTAAAATTGCAAAGCTTCTGAAGCGTGATCATCGAACAATCAAGCGTTTCATTCAAAATAGTCAACAGGGTCGCAAGAAGCGTGTGGAAAAACCAAGGCACAAAATAACTGCCCATGAACTGAGAAAAGTCAAGCGTGCAGCTGCCAAGATGCCACTTGCCACCAGTTTGGCCGTATTTCAGAGCTGCAACATCACTGGAGTGCCCAAAAGCACAAGGTGTGCAATACTCAGAGACATGGCCAAGGTAAGAAAGGTTGAAAGACGACCACCACTGAACAAGACACACAAGCTGAAACGTCAAGACTGGGCCAAGAAATATCTCAAGACTGATTTTTCTAAGGTTTTATGGACTGATGAAATGAGAGTGAGTCTTGATGGGCCAGATGGATGGGCCCGTGGCTGGATTGGTAAAGGGCAGAGAGCTCCAGTCCGACTCAGACGCCAGCAAGGTGGAGGTGGAGTACTGGTTTGGGCTGGTATCATCAAAGATGAGCTTGTGGGGCCTTTTCGGGTTGAGGATGGAGTCAAGCTCAACTCCCAGTCTTACTGCCAGTTTCTGGAAGACACCTTCTTCAAGCAGTGGTACAGGAAGAAGTCTGCATCCTTCAAGAAAAAAATGATTTTCATGCAGGACAATGCTCCATCACACGCGTCCAAGTACTCCACAGCGTGGCTGGCAAGAAAGGGTATAAAAGAAGAAAATCTAATGACATGGCCTCCTTGTTCACCTGATCTGAACCCCATTGAGAACCTGTGGTCCATCATCAAATGTGAGATTTACAAGGAGGGAAAACAGTACACCTCTCTGAACAATGTCTGGGAGGCTGTGGTTGCTGCTGCACGCAATGTTGATGGTGAACAGATCAAAACACTGACAGAATCCATGGATGGCAGGCTTTTGAGGGTCCTTGCAAAGAAAGGTGGCTATATTGGTCACTGATTTGTTTTTGAATGTCAGAAATGTATATTTGTGAATGTTGAGATGATATATTGGTTTCACTGGTAAAAATAAATAATTGAAATGGGTATATATTTGTTTTTTGTTAAGTTGCCTAATAATTATGCACAGTAATAGTAACCTGCACACACAGATATCCCCCTAAAATAGCTATAACTAAAAACAAACTAAAAACTACTTCCAAAACTATTCAGCTTTGATATTAATGAGTTTTTTGGGTTCATTGAGAACATGGTTGTTGTTCAATAATAAAATTAATCCTCAAAAATACAACTTGCCTAATAATTCTGCACTCCCTGTATATATATATACATATACACACACACACGCACACATATACATATATATATATATATATATATATATATAAACACACACACACACATACATATCCATCTTTAGAGATGTACAGTATATGTATGTTATTATTATAATTTATTTATGAAGTGCCAACATATTCCGCAGCGCTGTCCATGGGTACAATTCATTTAAAAAAAAAACTGATATAAAGCTTGTAAGAGACAAGTCAAAATTTGACAAACACATACAGAAGGAATTGAGGGCCCTATTCCTGTGGGATCTTACAATTGAAGGGTAGGAGATTAAGAAACATGAGGTGAGAAAGATGTTAATACAGTGTTAGATGAGGGAAATATTATTTAAGTGGAATTAATGTATTACTGAGTTGGGTGGTAGGCTTCTCTGAATGAAAAAACATAAATTATGCTAACCTGATAATTTAATTTCCATCATGGAGAGGAGAGTCCACGGCTTCATTCATTACTTAAGGGAATTAAGAACCTGCCCACCAGGAGGAGGCAAAGACACCCCAGCCAAAGGCTTAAATACCTCCCCCACTCCCTTCATCCCCGAGCCATTCTGCCGAGGGAAAAAGGAACATTAGGAGAAATATCAGGGTATAAATGGTGCCAGAAGAAAATATTAAATTTAGGGCCGCCGACCGGAGATACGGGCAGGAGCCGTGGACTCTTCTCCCCATGATGGAAATGAAATTATCAGATAAGCATAATTTATGTTTTCCATCTAAAGGGGAGGAGAGTCCACGGCTTCATTCATTACTTATGGGAAACATATACCCAAGCACTAGAGGACACTGAATGAAACCGGGAGGGTAAAGGTGGACCATTAAACTGCGCACCACAGCCTGTAGAACCTCTCAAAAAAAAAAAAAAAAAAGACGTCAAATTTGTAAAACTTTGTGAAAGTATGCAAGGAGGACCAGGTAGCCGCCTTACAAATCCGCTCCATAGAAGCCTAATTTTTGAAGGTCCAAGATGAAGCCACTGCTCTAGTGGAATGAGCCGTAATCCTCTGAGGGGGCTTGTGTCCCGCCGTCTCATAGGCGAGGTGTATCTAGCTCCTCAGCCAAAAAGACAAAGAAGTAGCAGAGGCCCGTTGACCCCTGCGCTTCCCTGAATAGACTACAAAAAGAGAGTTAGAATGTCTGAAATCCTTAGTCGCCTGAAGATAGAACTTCAAGGCACGAACCACATCCAGATTATGAAGTAGCCTCTCCTTAGAAGTAGAGGGACTAGGACACAAAGAAGGAACAACTATTTCCTGATTGATGTTACGGTCAGACACCACCTTGGGAAGAAATCCCAAGCCAGTGCGAAGAACAGCCTTATCCATGTGAAACACCAGATAAGGGGGCTCATGTTGCAAGGTCGCCAGTTCGGAATCTCTGCGGGCCAAGTCAATGGCTAACAGGAAGAGAACCTTCCAAGACAGGATATTTATGTCAAGAGAATGCATAGGCTTAAACAATCCTCTGTAAAACTTTAAGAACCAAATTCAAGCTCCACGGGGGAGCAGACTGCCTAAACACAGGCCTGATTCTAGACAGGCCCTGAACAAAGGATTGAATATCAGGGAGCTCAGCGAGCTTCCTATGCAACAACACTGATAGAGCCGAGATCTGTCCCTTCAAGGAACTAGCGGCAAGACCCTTCTCCAAACCCTCTTGGAGAAAAGACAAAATCCTGGATACCTTCACTTTGTGCCAAGGATATCCATGTCTCTCACAACAGGACAAGTAAACTCTCCACACCTTATGGTAGATGCGTCGAGTGACTGGCTTCCTCGGCTGAACTAGAGTATCAATCACGGTTTCAGAAAAACCTCTCTTGGCTAGGACTAAGCGTTCAATCTCTACGCAGTCAGCCTCAGAGAATCTAGATTCTGATGTTGAAAAGGACCCTGTTCCAGCAGGTCCCTGCAACAGGGTAACCTCCACAGCGAAGAGGATGACATCTCCACCAAATCTGCAAACCACATCCTCCGTGGCCACGAAAGAGCAATCAAAATGGACAACGCTCTCTTCTGCTTTATGCGTGCCACTATACGAGGTAGAGGTGGTAACGGAGGAAAAATGTACATTAGACTGAACTCCCAAGGTACCGCGAAGGCATCCATCAGCTCCGCTTGGGGGTCCCTCGACCTCGATCCGTATCGGGGAAGTTTGCAATTTAATCGGGACACCATGAGACCGATCTCTAGCGTCCCCCATCTGAGACAAATCTCCGCAAACACCTTGGGGTGAAGAGACCATTCTCCCGGATTAAATGTTTGCCTGCTGAGAAAGCCCCCTTCCCAGTTGTCCACTCCAGGGATGTGGATCGATGAGAGCGAACAGCCATGGGTCCCTGCCCACTCCAGAATCCGAGACACCTCCCTCATTGCTAGGGAGTTCCTCGTACCCCCCTGGTGATTGATGTATGCCACCGATGTAATGTTGTCTGTCCTGAACCTGATGAAGTTGCATTCCCCCAGACAGGTTCACGTGTTCACAGCGTTGTAGATTGCTCACAGTTCCAGGATATTTATCGGAAGACGAGACTCCAGCCGAGACCATTTTCCCTGTGCCATCCTGGCACCCCAAACAGCTCCCTGTCCCATCAGACTCGCGTCCGTGGTCACAATTTCCCAGGAAGGTCTCAAGAAGGATGTATCCACGGACAACTGGACCGGACGGATCCAGCAAGAGAGGCAAGACCAAGTCCGCGCATCCATGGATATCAGCTGTGACAGATCGGAATGATCACTGTTCCACTGCCTCAACAGGCACAGTTGAAGAGGTCTGAGACGAAATCTTGCGAATGGAATGACGTCTATGCTGGAGACCATGAGCCCAATCACCTCCATACACTGAGCCACGTAGGAACTCCTTAAGGACTGAAGGGCAAGACAGGTGGACGCAATCTTCCTGCGTCGCTGATCTGTGAGGAATATCTTCATGGGTACAGAGTCTAGAATTGTGCCCAGAAACTCCACCCTGGTGCTGGGAACCAGGGAGCTCTTCCCGGAGTGGATCTTCCAACCGTGAGATTTAAGTAACAGAAGCAGAGCCCTTGAGTTGACTTCTGCCAAATGAAAGGACGGCGCCTGAACCAGAATGTTGTCCAGGTAGGGCGCCACCGCAATACCCCTGGATTTGGCCACTGCAAGCAAGAAGACTCTTGGAGTCGTCATCAGACCAAAGGGAAGGGCCACAAATTGAAAATGGTCCAGAAACGCAAATCTGAGAAACTTGAAGTGGTCCCTGTGAATTGGGACATGCAGGTAGGCATCTTTCAAGTCTATTGTGGTCATAAACTGCCTCTCTTGAACTAGAGGCAAAATGGACCGGATCATTTCCATTTTGAACAATGAATCGGAGAGGAACTTGTTTAAACACTTTAAATCCAGAATCGGGCGGAACATGCCCTCCTTGTTTGGAACCACGAACAGATCTGATACCCTAGACCCCTTTCAGGCATGGGGTACTGGTACGATAATGCCTAGAGATGATAGATCTCTAACGCACTCTAGAAGGCCTCTTTTCCGGCCTTGAAGACAGGTTTGAAACAAGGAATTTGCCCCTAGGCGTAAGGGAACTGAACCCTATCCTGTAACCCTGGGTGACAACCTCCAGAACCCAAGGGTCCTAAACATCCTGCAACCAGGCGTCGCAGAAAAGAGATAATCTGCCACTACTTGGCCCGTAAACCAGTCGGGGGCTGCCCCTTCATGCCGATTTTGTTTCTGCTGGCTTCTTGTTCTGCTTAGACTTGTTCCAAGCCTGAGCAGGCTCTCTTAGGTGGGTCCACCTTCGCGGCGGCCTGCTGGCGTTGGGCCTTTTCCGTGCGAAAAGGACGAAAGTTAGAACCCTTAGGCTTAGCCTTCTTATCCTGGGGCAGGAAGGCACCCTTGCATCCCGTAACCGTGGATATAATAGAGTTTAGGCCTGGACCGAACAAAATTCTTACCTTGAAAAGGCAGGGACAGTAACCTCAGCTTAGAAGTCATGTCCGCCGACCAAGATTTTAGCCACAGCGCCCTGCGTGCTAAAACGGAAAAACATAATTTATGTAAGAACTTACCTGATAAATTCATTTCTTTCATATTAACAAGAGTCCATGAGCTAGTGACGTATGGGATATACATTCCTACCAGGAGGGGCAAAGTTTCCCAAACCTTAAAATGCCTATAAATACACCCCTCACCACACCCACAAATCAGTTTAACGAATAGCCAAGAAGTGGGGTGATAAGAAAAAGTGCGAAGCATATAAAATAAGGAATTGGAATAATTGTGCTTTATACAAAATTGTTCTTACATAAATTATGTTTTCTTTCATGTAATTAACAAGAGTCCATGAGCTAGTGACGTATGGGATAATGACTACCCAAGATGTGGATCTTTCCACACAAGAGTCACTAGAGAGGGAGGGATAAAATAAAGACAGCCAATTCCTGCTGAAAATAATCCACACCCAAAATAAAGTTTAACAAAAAACATAAGCAGAAGATTCAAACTGAAACCGCTGCCTGAAGAACTTTTCTACCAAAAACTGCTTCAGAAGAAGAAAATACATCAAAATGGTAGAATTTAGTAAAAGTATGCAAAGAAGACCAAGTTGCTGCTTTGCAGATCTGGTCAACCGAAGCTTCATTCCTAAACGCCCAGGAAGTAGATACTGACCTAGTAGAATGAGCTGTAATTCTTTGAGGCGGAGTTTTACCCGACTCAACATAGGCAAGATGAATTAAAGATTTCAACCAAGATGCCAAAGAAATGGCAGAAGCTTTCTGGCCTTTCCTAGAACCGGAAAAGATAACAAATAGACTAGAAGTCTTACGGAAAGATTTCGTAGCTTCAACATAATATTTCAAAGCTCTAACAACATCCAAAGAATGCAATGATTTCTCCTTAGAATTCTTAGGATTAGGACATAATGAAGGAACCACAATTTCTCTACTAATGTTGTTGGAATTCACAACTTTAGGTAAAAATTCAAAAGAAGTTCGCAACACCGCCTTATCCTGATGAAAAATCAGAAAAGGAGACTCACACGAAAGAGCAGATAATTCAGAAACTCTTCTAGCAGAAGAGATGGCCAAAAGGAACAAAACTTTCCAAGAAAGTAATTTAATGTCCAATGAATGCATAGGTTCAAACGGAGGAGCTTGAAGAGCTCCCAGAACCAAATTCAAACTCCAAGGAGGAGAAATTGACTTAATGACAGGTTTTATACGAACCAAAGCTTGTACAAAACAATGAATATCAGGAAGAATAGCAATCTTTCTGTGAAAAAGAACAGAAAGAGCAGAGATTTGTCCTTTCAAAGAACTTGCGGACAAACCCTTATCCAAACCATCCTGAAGAAATTGTAAAATTCTCGGTATTCTAAAAGAATGCCAAGAAAAATGATGAGAAAGACACCATGAAATATAAGTCTTCCAGACTCTATAATATATCTCTCGAGATACAGATTTACGAGCCTGTAACATAGTATTAATCACGGAGTCAGAGAAACCTCTATGACCAAGAATCAAGCGTTCAATCTCCATACCTTTAAATTTAAGGATTTCAGATCCGGATGGAAAAAAGGACCTTGTGACAGAAGGTCTGGTCTTAACGGAAGAGTCCATGGCTGGCAAGATGCCATCCGAACAAGATCCGCATACCAAAACCTGTGAGGCCATGCCGGAGCTATTAGCAGAACAAACGAGCATTCCCTCAGAATCTTGGAGATTACTCTTGGAAGAAGAACTAGAGGCGGAAAGATATAGGCAGGATGATACTTCCAAGGAAGTGATAATGCATCCACTGCCTCCGCCTGAGGATCCCGGGATCTGGACAGATACCTGGGAAGTTTCTTGTTTAGATGAGAGGCCATCAGATCTATCTCTGGGAGCCCCCACAATTGAACAATCTGAAGAAATACCTCTGGGTGAAGAGACCATTCGCCCGGATGCAACGTTTGGCGACTGAGATAATCCGCTTCCCAATTGTCTACACCTGGGATATGAACCGCAGAGATTAGACAGGAGCTGGATTCCGCCCAAACCAAAATTCGAGATACTTCTTTCATAGCCAGAGGACTGTGAGTCCCTCCTTGATGATTGATGTATGCCACAGTTGTGACATTGTCTGTCTGAAAACAAATGAACGATTCTCTCTTCAGAAGAGGCCAAAACTGAAGAGCTCTGAAAATTGCACGGAGTTCCAAAATATTGATCGGTAATCTCACCTCCTGAGATTCCCAAACTCCTTGTGCCGTCAGAGATCCCCACACAGCTCCCCAACCTGTGAGACTTGCATCTGTTGAAATTACAGTCCAGGTCGGAAGAACAAAAGAAGCCCCCTGAATTAAACGATGGTGATTTGTCCACCACGTTAGAGAGTGTCGAACAATCGGTTTTAAAGATATTAATTGAGATATCTTCGTGTAATCCCTGCACCATTGGTTCAGCATACAGAGCTGAAGAGGTCGCATGTGAAAACGAGCAAAGGGGATCGCGTCCGATGCAGCAGTCATAAGACCTAGAATTTCCATGCATAAGGCTACCGAAGGGAATGATTGTGACTGAAGGTTTCGACAAGCTGTAATCAATTTTAGACGTCTCTTGTCTGTTAAAGACAGAGTCATGGACACTGAATCTATCTGGAAACCCAGAAAGGTTACCCTTGTTTGAGGAATCAAAGAACTTTTTGGTAAATTGATCCTCCAACCATGATCTTGAAGAAACAACACAAGTCGATTCGTATGAGACTCTGCTAAATGTAAAGACGGAGCAAGTACCAAGATATCGTCCAAATAAGGAAATACCACAATACCCTGTTCTCTGATTACAGACAGAAGGGCACCGAGAATCTTTGTGAAAATTCTTGGAGCTGTAGCAAGGCCAAACGGTAGAGCCACAAATTGGTAATGCTTGTCTAGAAAAGAGAATCTCAGGAACTGATAATGATCTGGATGAATCGGAATATGCAGATATGCATCCTGTAAATCTATTGTGGACATATAATTCCCTTGCTGAACAAAAGGCAATATAGTCCTTACAGTTACCATCTTGAACGTTGGTATCCTTACATAACGATTCAATAATTTTAGATCCAGAACTGGTCTGAAGGAATTCTCCTTCTTTGGTACAATGAAGAGATTTGAATAAAACCCCATCCCCTGTTCCGGAACTGGAACTGGCATAATTACTCCAGCCAACTCTAGATCTGAAACACAATTCAGAAATGCTTGAGCTTTCACTGGATTTACTGGGACATGGGAAAGAAAAAATCTCTTTGCAGGAGGTCTCATCTTGAAACCAATTCTGTACCCTTCTGAAACAATGTTCTGAATCCAAAGATTGTGAACAGATTTGATCCAAATTTCTTTGAAAAAACGTAACCTGCCCCCTACCAGCTGAACTGGAATGAGGGCCGTACCTTCATGTGAACTTAGAAGCAGGCTTTGCCTTTCTAGCAGGCTTGGATTTATTCCAGACTGGAGATGGTTTCCAAACTGAAACTGCTCCTGAGGACGAAGGATCAGGCTTTTGTTCTTTGTTGAAACGAAAGGAACGAAAACGATTGTTAGCCCTGTTTTTACCTTTAGATTTTTTATCCTGTGGTAAAAAAGTTCCTTTCCCACCAGTAACAGTTGAAATAATAGAATCCAACTGAGAACCAAATAATTTGTTTCCCTGGAAAGAAATGGAAAGTAGAGTTGATTTAGAAGCCATATCAGCATTCCAAGTCTTAAGCCATAAAGCTCTTCTGGCTAAGATAGCCAGAGACATAAATCTAACATCAACTCTAATAATATCAAAAATGGCATCACAGATGAAATTATTAGCATGCTGGAGAAGAATAATAATATCATGAGAATCACGATTTGTTACTTGTTGCGCTAGAGTTTCCAACCAAAAAGTTGAAGCTGCAGCAACATCAGCCAATGATATAGCAGGTCTAAGAAGATTACCTGAACATAGATAAGCTTTTCTTAGAAAAGATTCAATTTTTCTATCTAAAGGATCCTTAAACGAGGTACCATCTGACGTAGGAATGGTAGTACGTTTAGCAAGGGTAGAAATAGCCCCATCAACTTTAGGGATTTTGTCCCAAAATTCTAACCTGTCAGGCGGAACAGGATATAATTGCTTAAAACGTTTAGAAGGAGTAAATGAATTACCCAATTTATCCCATTCCTTAGCAATTACTGCAGAAATAGCATTAGGAACAGGAAAGACTTCTGGAATAACCGCAGGAGCTTTAAAAACCTTATCCAAACGTATAGAATTAGTATCAAGAGGACTAGAATCCTCTATTTCTAAAGCAATTAGTACTTCTTTAAGTAAAGAGCGAATAAATTCCATCTTAAATAAATATGAAGATTTATCAGCATCAATCTCTGAGACAGAATCCTCTGAACTAGAAGAGTCCAAAGAATCAGAATGATGGTGTTCATTTAAAAATTCATCTGTAGAGAGAGAAGATTTAAAAGACTTTTTACGTTTACTAGAAGGAGAAATAACAGACAAAGCCTTCTTTATGGATTCAGAAACAAAATCTCTTATGTTATCAGGAACATTCTGCACCTTAGATGTTGAGGGAACTGCAACAGGCAATGGTACATCACTAAAGGAAATATTATCTGCTTTAACAAGTTTGTCATGACAATTAATACAAACAACAGCTGGAGAAATAGCTACCAAAAGTTTACAGCAGATACACTTAGCTTTGGTAGATCCAGCAGGCAGTGGTTTTCCTGTAGTATCTTCTGGCTCAGATGCAACGTGAGACATCTTGCAATATGTAAGAGAAAAAACAACATATAAAGCAAAATAAATCAAATTCCTTATAAGACAGTTTCAGGAATGGGAAAAAAATGCCAAACATCAAGCTTCTAGCAACCAGAAGCAAATGAAAATGAGACTGAAATAATGTGGAGACAAAAGCGACGCCCATATTTTTTAGCGCCAAATAAGACGCCCACATTATTTGGCGCCTAAATGCTTTTGGCGCCAAAAATGACGCCACATCCGGAACGCCGACATTTTTGGCGCAAAATAACGTCAAAAAATGACGCAACTTCCGGCGACACGTATGACGCCGGAAACGGAAATGAATTTTTGCGCCAAAAAAATCCGCGCCAAAAATGACGCAATAAAATGAAGCATTTTCAGCCCCCGCGAGCCTAACAGCCCACAGGGAAAAAAGTCAAATTTTTGAGGTAAGACAAAATAAGATAATTTAAAGCATAATCCCAAATATGAAACTGACTGTCTGGAAATAAGGAAAGTTGAACATTCTGAGTCAAGGCAAATAAATGTTTGAATACATATATTTAGAACTTTATAAATAAAGTGCCCAACCATAGCTTAGAGTGTCACAGAAAATAAGACTTACTTACCCCAGGACACTCATCTACATGTTTGTAGAAAGCCAAACCAGTACTGAAACGAGAATCAGTAGAGGAAATGGTAAATATAAGAGTATATCGTCGATCTGAAAAGGGAGGTAAGAGATGAATCTCTACGACCGATAACAGAGAACCTTATGAAATAGACCCCGTAGAAGGAGATCACTGCATTCAATAGGCAATACTCTCCTCACATCCCTCTGACATTCACTGCACGCTGAGAGGAAAACCGGGCTCCAACTTGCTGCGGAGCGCATATCAACGTAGAATCTAGCACAAACTTACTTCACCACCTCCCTTGGAGGCAAAGTTTGTAAAACTGATTTGTGGGTGTGGTGAGGGGTGTATTTATAGGCATTTTAAGGTTTGGGAAACTTTGCCCCTCCTGGTAGGAATGTATATCCCATACGTCACTAGCTCATGGACTCTTGTTAATTACATGAAAGAAAACCTGACACCTTAGCGTTCAGGCGAATAATCTGCATATTGGCGTCACAAATGAAAGAATTGGCAACCTTCAGTGCCTTAATCCTTTCCTGAACTTCTTCAAAAGAGGGCTCGCCCTCAATCATCTCGCACAGAGAATCACACCAATATGACGCATCTCCGGCAAACGCGGCGATGGCCACTTCCGGTTGAAAAACAAACCCATGTGTTGAAACATTTTCCTTAACATGTTTTCCAACTTTCTATCCATGGGCTCCTTGAACGACAAACTATCCTCTAGACTAGAGGAATAGTCGTACGCTTAGCGAGAGTGGAGATGGCCCCATCCACCTTGGGAATGGTTCCCCACAGCTCAAGCTGGGCCTCCAGAACGGGGTAAAGCTTTTTAAAATTAGAAGGAGAAAAGGTTGAACCTAAATCGCTCCAATTAATTCTTTATGATATTTGCCATCTTTACAGGAACCGGGAAGGTCTGGGGCACCACCCTGTCCTCATACACCCTGTTCAGCTAATGAATGGAAGGTTCCTCCAGAAGCTTCGGCTCCGGAACCTCCAGAGTAGCAAGCACTTGCTTCAGCAAAAAGTGCAAATTCTCAATTTTAAACCTATAGACAGGTTCCTCCGCCTGAGGTTTAGATGACACAGACTCCGAACCAGAAGGAACCCCCTCCGAAGCGTCGGAGTGGGCCTCATCGTCGTACCACGTATTTTCATAAGGTGGCGCAAATAAATGCTGTTGTGACTCTTAGTGATATATAGTAGTATATAGTATGAAAAGGGAGGTATCTTCCTAGTATATTCTACTTGGTGTGTAGAGAAATTGAGGTGTATTTGATAGAAATTCTATCTTTAATCTAATAAACCAAATATAGTCGTGAATGAACTAAAACAATTTATTAATAGGTTGAATACCTAGAAACAGTCAAATCTAATTCATAAAATCCTAAACAGTTAAAAACTATATATATATATATATATATATTAAAAATGCTAAACACCGGTGTTGCGGCTGCTTTAAAGCCTAAAATTTAGTAATTTTCTTAATAATGTGAAGTTTGATGGAGTCTTATACTTTATAACACAATGGCAATAAACAATTAGACATTTGATTAGATCTTCCTGTACATTGTTACACTTATCTAAGCAAAATATGTTCAATCCTAGATGGCACAGAAATGTCCGTTTTCCTATGTGTCTGGATTCAGGCAAACAGGGGTTAATTGCTTCCCATATGTTGAGTCTCTTTTCCTTAGAAAAAGCACACAGGTGATTAAACTGCTATTTTCAATGTATCACTACACCTTGCAATAATTTTTTTTTGCTAAGCGTCTTCTATAATGTACAATTTAGACACTAAGTTTCCAGTTGGTTACATACGGTTTGTAGCTGCTTGTATGGGCTCCTTCCGTTGAACAGTGCACTGTTGTTGATCTTTGCCTCTGTCGTACAGAGGGCCGGTAAAGTGCTGTGTCTCTCAGCCCCCGTTTATCCGCTTGTGCTGGTGGATCTCAGTCTTCCTTAGTGGTCAGTTCCCCAATAGCGGGACTGCTCTCAGATGTCGTGAGCCTTTACTCCACACCGCCCGTATAGCGGGACTGCTTTCAGATGTTTTTAGCCTCTTGTTCCACACTGCCCGTATAGCGGGATTGCTCTTGGATATCGTGAGCCTCTTGCTCCACACTGCCCGTGTCTTGTCAAGCTGTTTCAACTTAGACTCGGTCTCTCTTTCACCGGTCGTATCACTGATATCCCAACTGACACCGGACTCCTCTGGAGCTTGGAAACTTTGTAGCTTATGAATTTGAGTTTTTTGTAGACATTCAAAAATTCGTTAGAAAGTAGGTTCTTAAAACGTTTTGTTATTAAGAATGCAGCTGATCCAAAGCAAGCATCAAATAATGATTATCTGTTATTAACATTTCACAATGCGCATGCTCAATTGACCTTCTAGCACTCCTAAAACAGTGCGCACGCGTACGCGTACCACTCCGCAGGAGTTTCTGACATAGATGAATCCTGACTCAAGCCGCTCTGGAAAGCTCTACGCTTGCGCTTAGCAGAACGCTGTAAAGAATGGATCACTTTAGAGACTGCCGTTTGAAGTTGGTCCGCAAAATCTGGCGGCCAGCAAATCTCCCTTGAAGGGGTAACAGTCGGACCCTGGGGCGCTGAATGTGGAATAGGGGATGCAATTAGGGAACACACCTCACGGGACGGAGAGCCCTCAGAGGTGGACGGCTCAGTAGTACTAGACATTCTCTTATTTTTAGACATCGTAGCTTTTTCAAGGCATGTGGAACATAGTTGCGCAGGCTAGTCTACCGGAACCTCACAATAAACACAAAGTAAAAGACTTGGATAAAGAGGGAGTACCCTCCAACGTGTCAGAATCCTCCATAGCTTTTTCTTAATTAACAAAATTAAGAACAGGCACCTTTATAACCGCCAATGGCCGTGACACTCACCACCTCCTCGGACTAGGGAAACTGATTTGTCTCCTCCGTCGCAGATCAGACCGGAAGTGAAGCCGTAACAGGACCGCCCCTGCCTAAAGGAGAAAACACGCCAAAAAAGGGCGCGCAAAAACTCCCGGAAATTAACCTGTCAGTTCCACCACATTGCCAGAGCCTCATCCCGCATATAACGCAGCAATGACACAAAGAATATCAAGTATAAACCCCCCCTGTTCAATAATCCCTGTCTTCTATGTTATCAATATAATAAAAAATGAAACGATCTTACCAGAATCCATGGAACAGGAACACGGCCCTTAAAGTGTGACAGGTCGTAGCATCTCTCCTGACATGGACTTGAGAGAAGAAAGCA
Organism: Bombina bombina; assembly: GCF_027579735.1. Lineage (NCBI taxonomy): Eukaryota > Metazoa > Chordata > Amphibia > Anura > Bombinatoridae > Bombina > Bombina bombina. Next base: position 303,247,129 of record NC_069503.1, read on the forward strand.
GTCTGTGAAACTCGTCAACGCCGATTGCTGTAGGAGCTGTTAATATGAGTCGGGATGGTGTCGCAGAGGAGAGCTCTCCCTGCATCTCCGGACTCTAACTTTCACCCAGGCCCCCAACTGAAAGTCTTGTTAGGGCTACTTAAACTCCTGTCCCATAGCGAAGAGTAGTACTCTCCAAAAGAGACCTCAGAAACTTCAGCACCTCTCTGCCATCCACCTGTGACGAACAGCATAGAATGACTGCGGGATGAGGGGAGTGGGGGAGGTATTTTAACCTTTGGCTGGGGTGTCTTTGCCGCCTCCTGGTGGGCAGGTTCTTGATTCCCATAAGTAATGAATGAAGCCGTGGACTCTCCTCCCCTTTAGATGGAAAAAGACTTCAGGGAGCATTTAAAAGAAGAAAGATTAGGGGAAAGCCTGACAGCACGAGGGAGAGTGTTCCAGATGGTAGGTGCTGCATGACAGAAGTCCTGCAGTCTAGCATGGGAAGATGTAATAGTCGAAGATGCAAGGAGCAGGTCATTATTGGATTTTAGTGGGTTAGCTGGAATATACTTGTTGATTAGAGAGGATAGGTAGTGGGGAGCGGCGTTGGTGAGAGCTTTGTATGTAATGGTGAGAATTTTAAATTTAATTCTGCTGTGAATGGGGATCCAATTCAGGGACTCACAGAGAGGTGCAGCTGATACAGAGCAACGGGAAAGGTGAATTAGCCTGGCAGAGGCATTTAGGATGGATTGAAGGGGGAAAGGCCAGTAAGTAGGTTATTGCAGTAGACAAGTCGAGAAATTACAAGGGAATGGATTATTTGCTTTGTGGTGTTAGCGCTCACAAAACGGCGAATCTTGGAAATATTGCATAGATGGTTGCAGCAGGATAAAGAAAGTGATTGGGGGGATGAAGGATAGATTTGAGTCAAGTGTTACTCTGAGGCAGCTGACTTGGGGCGATGGTAATGCCGTCGACAGGGATAGAAAAGTCAGAGGTCAGGGTAGAGCTAGAGAGGGGGGGGGGGGGGGAACAGAAGGAACTCTGTCTTTGACATGTTAATCTTTAGGTGGCGAGAGGCCTGCCAGGAAGAAATGCCAGATAAGTAGTCACTGACATGAGAAAGGACAGAGGGAGAGAGAGCAGGTGTGGAGAGGTAGATCTGGGTGTCATCATAAAGGTGATATTTGAAGCCATAACTGTTGATAAGTTTACCCAGTGAAAAGGTATAAATGGAAGAGAATAGAGGACCCAGAACAGATCATTGAGGTACTCCAACAGACAGATGCATTGGAGAGGAGGAGTCACCAGCAAATTACACAGAAAAGGACCTGTGAGAAAGATAAGAGTGAATCCAAGAAAGAGCAGTGTCACAAAGTCCAAGAGAGCTAAGGGTCTGTAGGAGGAGGGGGTGGTCAACTGTGACTAAGGCAGCTGAGAGGTCAAGTAAGATAAGTATAAGTAGTGGCCATTACTTTTAGCAGAAAGAAGAGCGTTAGTAACCTTGGTAAGGGCAGTCTCAGTTGAGTGTTTGGGGCGGAAGTAGGGGGTCAATCAAGGAGTTGGAGGACAGGAAGTGGGTTAGGTGGTTGTAAACTAGTTTTTCCAGGAGTTTTGATGTTAGTGGAAGCAGTGGTATGCCCGAGCTCAGAAATTTTCTCCACTTTCTGCGATGAGATTTTTTTAGTGAAAAATTTTCTGCAGATAACTTTGAAATAAAATTACATTTTAAATTAGGCAGTTACGCTAACTTTGAAATAAAATTACATTTTAAATTAGGCAGTTACGCTAAAGCACCAGTTCAATATTGCAATGTGTTGATTAATTGGAGAATAAAACAATTTTTAAAGTTTTATAATATAGTGCAGCAGTTGAAAATTGCATTGCAAATTAGCTGCAAAGAAAAAAACAGAATTTATGCTTACCTGATAAATTACTTTCTCTTGTGGTGTATCCAGTCCACGGGTTCATCCTTTACTTGTGGGATATTCTCCTTCCCTACAGGAAGTGGCAAAGAGAGCACACAGCAGAGCTGTCCATATAGCTCCCCCTCTAGCTCCACCCCCCAGTAATTCGACCGAAGGTTAGGAAGAAAAAGGAGAAACCATAGGGTGCAGTGGTGATTGTAGTTTAAACAAAAAAATCTACCTGACTTAATAGCCAGGGCGGGCCGTGGACTGGATACACCACAAGAGAAAGTAATTTATCAGGTAAGCATAAATTCTGTTTTCTCTTGTAAGGTGTATCCAGTCCACGGGTTCATCCTTTACTTGTGGGATACCAATACCAAAGCTTTAGGACACGGATGAAGGGAGGGAACAAGACAGGTACCTTAAACGGAAGGCACCACTGCTTGTAAAACCTTTCTCCCAAAAATAGCCTCCGAAGAAGCAAAACTATCGAATTTGTAAAATTTAGAAAAAGTATGCAGCGAAGACCAAGTCGCTGCCTTACAAATCTGTTCAACAGAAGCCTCATTTTTAAAAGCCCATGTGGAAGCAACTGCTCTGGTAGAATGAGCAGTAATTGTTTCAGGAGGCTGCTGGCCAGCAGTCTCATAGGTCAAACGGATGATGCTTTTCAGCCAAAAGGAAAGAGAGGTAGCGGTCGCCTTCTGACCTCTCCTCTTACCAGAATAGATAACAAACAAAGAAGTTGTTTGTCTGAAATCCTTAGTTGCTTGTAAATAGAACTTTAAAGCACGAACCACATCAAGATTGTGTAACAGACGTTCCTTCTTCGACGAAGGATTAGGACACAGAGAAGGAACAACAATTTCCTGGTTAATATTCTTATTAGACACAACCTTAGGAAGAAAACCGGGTTTGGTAGGCAAAAATACCTTATCTGCATGGAACACCAAGTAAGGTGAGTCACACTGTAAGGCAGATAACTCTGAAACTCTTCGAGCAGAAGAGATAGCTACCAAAAACAAAACTTTCCAAGAAAAAAGTTTAATATCTATAGAATGTAAAGGTTCAAACGGAACCCCTTGCAGAACTGAAAGAACTAAATTCAGACTCCATGGCGGAGCCACAGGTCTATAAACAGGCTTGATTCTGACTAAAGCCTGACTAAACGCTTGAACGTCTGGTACCTCTGCCAGACGTTTGTGTAAAAGAATAGACAAAGCAGATATCTGTCCTTTCAAGGAACTATCTGATAATCCTTTCTCCAATCCTTCTTGGAGAAAGGATAATATCCTGGGAATCCTAACCTTACTCCATGAGTAACCCTTGGATTCGCACCAACAAAGATATTTTCGCCAAATCTTATGGTAGATTTTCCTGGTGACAGGCTTTCTAGCCTGAATCAGGGCATCGATAACCGACTCAGAGAAACCACGCTTAGATAGAATTAGGCGTTCAATCTCCAAGCAGTCAGACGCAGAGAAATTAATTTGTACGTTTGAAGGGACCTTGAAGTAGAAGGTCCTGCCTCATTGGCAGAGTCCACGGTGGAACGGATGACATGTCCACTAGGTCTGCATACCAAGTCCTGCGTGGCCACGCAGGTGCTATTAGAATCACCGACGCCCTCTCCTGCTTGATTCTGGCAACCAGACGAGGAAGGAGAGGAAACGGTGGAAACACATAGGCCAGATTGAAGGACCAAGGCGCTGCTAGAGCATCTATCAACACCGCTTGGGGATCCCGGGACCTGGACCCTTAAAGAGGAAGTTTGGCATTCTGACGGGACGCCATCAGATCCAATTCTGGAGTGCCCCATAGCTGAGTCAGCTGGGCAAATACCTCCGGGTGGAGTTCCCACTCCCCCGGATGAAAAGTCTGACGACTTAGAAAATCCGCTTCCCAGTTGTTTACTCCTGGGATGTGAATTGCTGAGAGGTGGCAAGCGTGATCCTCTGCTCTCCTGATTATTTTGGCTACTTCCATCATTGCTAGGGGACTCCTTGTTCCCCCTTGATGGTTAATGTAAGCTACAGTCGTGAGGTTGTCCGACAGAAATCTGATGAATTTGGCCGCAGCTAGCTGAGGCCATGCCTGAAAAGCGTTGAATATTGCCCTCAGTTCCAGAATGTTTATCAGGAGAAGAGCTTCTACCCGAGACCATAAGCCCTGAGCTTTCAGGGAGTCCCAGACCGCACCCCAGCCCAACAGACTGGCGTCGGTCGTTACTATGATCCACTCTGGTCTGCGGAAACACATTCCCTGAGACAGGTGATCCTGAGACAACCACCAGAGAAGAGAATCTCTGGTCCCCTGGTTCAACTGAATTTGAGGAGACAAATCTGCATAATCCCCATTCCACTGTTTGAGCATGCATAATTGCAGTGGTCTGAGGTGTATCCGTGCAAAAGGGACTATGTCCATTGCCGCTACCATTAATCCGATTGTCTCCATGCACTGAGCCACAGACGGCCGAGGAATGGAATGAAGAGCTCTGCAAGTAGTTAAGAGTTTTAACTTTCTGACCTCCGTCAGAAATATTCTCATTTCTACCGAGTCTATTAGGGTTCCTAGGAATGGAACTCTTGTGAGGGGGGAGAGAGAACTCTTTTTGATGTTCACCTTCCACCTGTGAGACCTCAGAAAGGCCAATACAATTTCCGTGTGAGACTTGGCTCTTTGGAAAGTCGACGCCTGAATTAAGATGTCGTCTAGGTAAGGCGCCACTGCTATGCCCCGCGGTCTTAGAACCGCCAGAAGGGACCCTAGCACCTTTGTGAAAATTCTGGGAGCAGTGGCCAACCCGAAAGGAAGAGCCACAAACTGATAATGCTTGTCCAGAAAGGCAAACCTGAGAAACTGGTGATGATCTTTGTGGATAGGAATGTGCAGATACGCATCCTTTAGATCCACGGTAGTCATATATTGACCCTCCTGGATCATTGGTAAGATTGTCCGAATGGTCTCCATCTTGAATGATGGGACTCTGAGGAACTTGTTTAGAATTTTGAGATCCAGGATTGGTCTGAAAGTTCCTTCTTTTTTGGGAACCACAAACAGGTTTGAGTAAAAACCCAGCCCTTGTTCCACAATTGGAACTGGGTGGATCACTCCCATTGTATGTAGGTCTTCTACGCAGCGTAAGAACGCCTCTTTCTTTGTCTGGTCTGTAGACAGACGAGAAATGTGGAACCTTCCCCTTGGAGGGGATTCCTTGAATTCTAGAAGATATCCCTGGGATACAATCTCTAAGGCCCAAGGATCGTGTACGTCTCTTGACCCAGCCTGAGCGAAGAGAGAGAGTCTGCCCCCCACTAGATCCGGTCCCGGATCGGGGGCTACCCCTTCATGCTGTCTTGGAGGCAGCTGCAGGCTTCTTGGCCTGTTTACCCTTGTTCCAGCCCTGGTAAGGTTTCCAGGCTGCCCTGGGTTGTGAAGTGTTACCCTCTTGCTTTGCAGCAGGGGAGGATGAAGCGAGACCGCTCCTGAAATTTCGAAAGGAACGAAAATTATTTTGTTTGTTCTTTGTCGTAAAGGACTTGTCCTGAGGGAGAGCATGGCCTTTTCCCCCAGTGATTTCTGAGATAATCTCTTTCAATTCAGGCCCGAAAAGGGTCTTTCCTTTGAAAGGGATGTTCAGTAGTTTGGATTTTGACGACACATCGGCCGACCAGTACTTGAGCCATAGCGCCCTGCGTGCCAGAATGGCAAAACCTGAATTCTTTGCCGATAACTTAGCAAGATGGAAAGCGGCATCTGTGATAAAAGAATTAGCCAGCTTAAGAGCCTTAATTCTGTCCATAATGTCCTCATATGAGGTCTCCGTCTGGAGCGCATCTTCCAGCGCCTCGAACCAGAAAGCAGCTGCAGTAGTTACAGGAACAATGCACGCTATAGGCTGGAGAAGAAAACCTTGATGAACAAAAATTTTCTTAAGTAAACCCTCTAATTTTTTATCCATAGGGTCTTTAAAAGGACAACTGTCCTCAATTGGTATGGTTGTGCGTTTAGCAAGTGAAGAAACAGCCCCCTCCATGTTAGGGACCGTCTGCCACGAGTCCCGTGGTGTCAGATATGGGGAACATTTTCTTAAAAACAGGAGGGAGAACAAACGGAATACCTGGTCTATCCTACTCCCTAGTTACTATATCCGCAATCCTCTTAGGGACCGGGAACACATCAGTGTAAACAGGAACTTCTAGGTACTTGTCCATTTTACACAATTTCTCTGGAACCACCAAAGGGTCACAGTCATCCAGAGTAACTAATACCTCCCTGAGTAATAAGCGGAGGTGTTCTAGTTTAAATTTAAAAGCCAACGTATCTGAGTCTGTCTGAGGAGCAACCTTTCCCGAATCGGAAATTTCTCCCTCAGACAGCACATCCCTCGCCCCCATTTCAGAGCGTTGTGAGTGTATATTGGATACGGCTACTAAAGCGTCAGAATGCTCATAATCTGTTCTTAAAACAGAGCTATCACGCTTTGCAGGTAACACGGGCAGCTTAGATAAAAATACTGAGAGGGTATTATCCATAACTGCCGCCAAATCTTGTAAGGTAAAAGAGACGTGCTAGAGGTGCTAGGCGTCGCTTTAGCAGGCGTAACTGGTTGTGACACTTGGGGAGAGGTCAACGGGCTAACCTCATTACCTTCTGTCTGCGAATCATCTTGGGCCACATTTTTAAGTGCAACAATATGGTCTTTAAAGTGTATAGACATATCAGTACAAGTGGGACACATTTTGAGAGGGGGTTCCACCATGGCTTCTAAACACATTGAACAAGGATTTTCCTTGGTGTCAGACATGTTTAACAGACTATTAGTAAGATAAACAGGCTTAGAAATCACATTAATCAAGCAAAAACACACTTTGCAAAAACAGAATTTATGCTTACCTGATAAATTTCTTTCTCTTACGGTGTATTCAGTCCACGTATTCATCCTTACTTGTGGGATATTCTCAATCCCTACAGGAAGTGGCAAAGAGAGCACACAGCAAAGCTGTCCATATAGCTCCCCTCAGGCTCCGCCCCCCCCCAGTCATTCGACCGACGGTTAGGAGAAAAAGGAGAACCATAGGGTGCAGTGGTGACTGTAGTTATAAAATTTGAACCTGACTTAAATGTCAGGGCGGGCCGTGGACTGAATACACCGTAAGAGAACGAAATTTATCAGGTAAGCATAAATTCTGTTTTCTCTTACTTGGTGTATTCAGTCCACGGATTCATCCTTACTTGTGGGATATCAATACCAAAGCAATAGGACACGGATGAAGGGAGGGAACAAGTCAGGTCACCTAAACGGAAGGCACCACTGCTTGCAAAACCTTTCTCCCAAAAATAGCCTCCGAAGAAGCAAAAGTATCGAATTTGTAAAATTTGGCAAATGTATGCAGTGAAGACCAAGTCGCTGCCTTACAAATCTGTTCATTCTTGAAAGCCCATGTGGAAGCCACAGCTCTGGTAGAATGAGCTGTGATTCGTTCAGGAGGCTGCTGTCCAGCAGTCTCATAAGCCAATCGGATGATGCTTTTCAGCCAAAAGGAAAGAGAGGTAGCAGTCGCTTTCTGACCTCTCCTCTTACCAGAATAGACAACAAACAAGGATGATGTTTGTCTGAAATCTTTAGTTGCTTTTAAATAGAATTTTAAAGCACTAACCACGTCAAGATTGTGTAAAAGTCGTTCCTTTCTAGAAACTGGATTAGGACACAGAAAAGGAACAATAATTTCCTGGTTAATATTCTTATTAGAAACCACTTTTGGAAGAAAACCAGGTTTGGTACGCAAAACAACCTTATCTGCATGGAACACCAGATAGGGTGAATCACACTGCAAAGCAGACAATTCAGAAACTCTTCGAGCAGAAGAATTGGCTACTAAAAACAAAACTTTCCAAGATAATAACTTAATATCTATGGAATGTAAATGTTCAAACGGAACCCCTTGAAGAACTGAAAGAACCAAATTTAGACTCCAAGGAGGAGCCACAGGCTTGTAAACAGGCTTGATTCTAACAGGGGCCTGTGCAAACACCTGAACGTCTGGTACAGCTGCCAGGCGCTTATGTAACAGAATAGACAGAGCAGATATCTGTCCCTTTAAGGAACTGGCTGACAGACCTTTCTCCAATCCTTCTTGGAGAAAGGCCAGTATCCTTGGAATCCTAACCTTACTCCACGAGTAACCCTTGGATTCACACCAACTAAGATATTTCCGCCATATCTTATGGTAAATTTTCCTTGTGACAGGTTTTCTGGCCTGTATCAAAGTATCTATAACTGATTCAGAGAAACCACGCTTAGCTAGGATTAAGCGTTCAATCTCCAAGCAGTCAGTTGCAGAGAAACTAGATTTGGATGCTTGAAAGGACCTTGAATTAGAAGATCCTGCCTCGATGGCAGTTTCCATGGTGGGACCGATGACATGTCCACTAGGTCTGCATACCAAGTCCTGCGTGGCCACGCGGGCGCTATCAGGATTACCTAAGCCTTCTCCTGTTTGATTCTGGCTATTAGCCGAGGGAGAAGAGGAAACAGTGGAAAGACATAAGCTAGACTGAATGACCAAGGCGCTATTAAAGCATCTATCAATGCCGCCTTGGGATCCCTGGATCTGGATCCGTAAAGGGGAAGTTTGGTGTTCTGACGGGACGCCATCAGATCCAATTCTGGAATACCCCATAACTGGGTCAGCTGAACAAAAACCTCCGGGTGGAGTTCCCACTCCCCCGGATGAAAAGTCTGACGACTTAGAAAATCCGCCTCCCAGTTGTCTACCCCTGGGATGTGAATTGCAGATAGATGGCAGGAGTGATCCTCCGCCCATTTGATGATCCTGGATACTTCCTTCATCGCTAGCGAACTCTTTGTTCCTCCCTGATGATTGATGTACGCTACAGTCGTGATGTTGTCCGACTGAAATCTGATGAATTTGGCCTCCGCTAGTTGAGGCCATGCTTGGAGCGTGTTGAATATCGCTCTCAGCTCCAAAATATTTATTGGGAGAAGAGATTCTTCCCGAGACCATGTACCCTGAGCCTTCAGGGAGTTTCAGACCGCACCCCAGCCTAACAGACTGGCGTCGGTCGTGACAATGATCCACTCCGGTCTGCGGAAACTCATTCCCTGAGACAGGTGAACTTGAGACAACCACCAGAGAAGAGAGTCTCTGGTTTTCTGGTCCATTTGTATTTGAGGAGATAAATCTGCGTAATCCCCATTCCACTGCTTGAGCATGTACAGTTGCAGTGGTCTGAGATTAATTCGGGCAAAAGGGACTACGTCCATTGACGCCACCATTAAACCAATTACCTCCATGCACTGAGCCACAGAAGGCTGAGGAATGGAATGAAGAGCTCGGCAGGTGTTCAACAGTTTGGAATTCCTGACCTCTGTCAGAAAAATTTTCATTTCTACTGAGTCTATTAGTGTCCCCAGGAAGGGAACTCTTGTAAGCGGGGACAGAGAACTTTTTTCTACGTTCACCTTCCACCCGTGAGACCTTAGAAATGCCAGAACAATGTCCGTATGAGCCTTGGCTCTGTGGAAAGACGCCTGTATTAATATGTCGTCTAGGTAAGGTGCTACAGCAATGCCCCGCAGTCTTAACACCGCCAGAAGGGACCCTAGCACCTTTGTGGAAATCCAGAAAGGCGAACCTTAGGAACTGATGGTGATCTTTGTGGATAGGAATATGTAGGTACGCATCTTTTAAATCCACGGTAGTCATATATTGACCTTCCTGGATCATCGGCAAGATTGTCCGAATGGTTTCCATCTTGAAAGACGGAACTCTGAAGAATTTGTTTAGGATCTTTAGATCCAGGATTGGCCTGAAAGTTCCCTCTTTTTTGGGAACTACGAACAGGTTTGAGTAAAAGCCCAGTCCTTGTTCTGCAATTGGAACTGGGTGTATTACTCCCATTCTTAGGAGATCTTCTACACAGCGTAAGAACACCTGTTTCTTTGTTTGGTCTGAAGACAAACGAGAACTGTGGAACCTTCCTCTTGGGGGAGAATCCTTGAATTCTAGAAGGTACCCCTGAGCAACTATTTCTAATGCCCAGGGATCCGGAACGTCTCTTGCCCAAGCCTGAGCAAAGAGAGAAAGTCTGCCCCATACTAGATCCGGTACCGGATCGGGGGCTACCCCTTCATGCTGTCTTGGTAGCAGGCTTCTTGGCCTGTTTACCCTTATTCCAGCCCTGCAGGGGTTTCCAGGTTGCTTTGGGCTGGGAAGTGTTATCTTGCTTTGAGACAGCAGAGGTTGCAGCTGGTCCGCTCCAGAAGTTGCGAAAGGAGCGAAAATTAGCCTTGCTTTTGGCCTTAAACGGCCTATCTTGTGGAAGGGCATGACCCTTGCCCCCAGTGATATCTGAAATAATTTCTTTCAGCTCTGGGCCGAAAAGAGTCTTCCCCTTGAAGGGAATATTTAACAGTTTTGTTTTGGACAACAAATCCGCCTACCATGATTTGAGCCAAAGCACTCTTCGCGCCATGATGGCAAAACCTGAGTTTTTCGCCGCTAGTTTAGCTAACTGGAAAGCGGCATCAGTGATAAAAGAATTAGCCAGCTTTAGAGCATGAATTCTATCCATGATCTCATCGAATGAAGTCTCCCTCTGGAGCGACTCCTCCAGGGCCTCGAACCAAAAAGCTGCTGCAGTAGTTACAGGAATTATGCAGGCAATTGGTTGAAGTAGAAAACCTTGCTGAACAAAAATTTTCTTCAGCAATCCTTCCAATTTTTTATCCATAGGATCTTTGAAAGCACAACTGTCCTCTATTGGTATAGTTGTATGCTTAGCAAGTGTTGAAACTGCCCCTCCACCTTAGGGACCGTCTGCCACTCGTCCCGCCTGGGGTCATTTATGGGGAACATTTTCTTAAAGATAGGGGGGGGGGAACAAAGGGTACACCTGGTCTCTCCCACTCCCTAGTCACAATATCCGCCACCCTCTTTGGGATCGGAAATGCCTCAGTGTATACGGGGACCTCTAAAAACCTGTCCATCTTACACAATTTTTCTGGGACCACCATGGGGTCACAAACATCCAGCATAGCTAAAACCTCCTTAAGCAGTACGCGGAGGTGTTCCAGCGTAAATTTAAATGCTAAGGAATCTGAATCTGCCCGCTGAGAAACTTTTCCTGTATCAGAAATTTCTCCCTCAGACAGACCTTCCCTCACAGCTACTTCTGAGTTTTGTGAGGGTACTACAGATAAATTATCCACAGCGTCTGATTGCTCATCCTCTGTATTTAAAACTGAGCTATCGCGCTTTATTGGAAAAACTGGCAGTTTGGATAAGAATGCTGCAAGGGAATTATCCATCACTGCTGCTAATTGTTGTAAAGTAATAGGGGCCAATGCGCTAGAGTTACTAGGCATCGCTTGCGCGGGCGTAACTGGTGTCGACACATGGGGAGAGGAAGAAGGACTATCCTCCTCATTACCCTCTGTTAAAGAATCATCTTGGGCTACATTTTTAAGTTTCACTGGATGGTCTTTAAAATGCTTAGATGTTTTAGCACACTTTACACATAAATGCAATGGGGGTACCGCCATGGCTTTCAAACATAAAGAACAAGGTCTATTTGAAGTCTCAGACATGTTTGACATACTTATACAGCACTACAATACAGAAAAAAAATCACTTTTTGAAAAAACGTTACTGTGTCTTTAAATAATAAAAAGCACACACTTTTTTTCCAAATCACCAAAAAACATCCTATCTTTATGAAAATTTCAACACATGATCCCAATTCTTTGAAAAGATTGCACACAAATTTTTAAAACAATTAACCCCTTATTGACCAAACCGGAGCAAATTGCAGTAAACAACCGGTTTAACACACTACAGCACGGTGCCACAGTCTTTGCTGCGGCCCTACCTTCCCTTAGGGTTATTTGTAGCAGAAATATAAGCCTCCTTGATTTCCTCCTGCACTCTAAGGACTCTACACATGAAGCTGCATGAAAATCAACTGCGCAACTGAGGCGCGAAAATGAGGCCCCCTCCCCCTTCAGTCCAGAGTTATGGGGCCTTCCTAAGTCAGACTAGGCGTCTGATAATATGCCAGGCGAAATAAAACCCCCAAAATGTGTTTACAACGTTTCAAACACTTAAATAAATATAATATTCCATCAATAAAATAATCGATTTAGCCCATCACAGTGTCTACCAGTATTTAAGCCCTTAACTGAAGCCATCCTTCTATACTGTGTTTCAGAAAATGGCTTACCTTCCCTCATGGGGATCTTTGTCAGTCTTCTAGCATTACCAGGTCTTGTTAGAAAGAAATGACTGAGCATACCTTAAGCAGTTAAGCCTGCAAACTGTTCCCCCCAACTGAAGTTTTCCGGTACTCAACAGTCCTGTGTGGGAACAGCAATGGATTTTAGTTACAACATGCTAAAATCTTTTTCCTCTCAGCAGAAATCTTCATCACTTTCTGACTCAGAGTAAATAGTACAAACCGGCACTATTTTAAAATAAACTCTTGATTGAAGAAATAAAAACTACAAATCTAACACCACAAACTCTTTACCCTCCCGTGGAGATGCTACTTGTTAGAGCGGCAAAGAGAATGACTGGGGGGGCGGAGCCTGAGGGGAGCTATATGGACAGCTTTGCTGTGTGCTCTCTTTGCCACTTCCTGTAGGGATTGAGAATATCCCACAAGTAAGGATGAATCCGTGGACTGAATACACCAAGTAAGAGAAAAAACGTTACTGTGCCTTTAAGAAATAAAAAAGGCACACAATTTTCCAAAACAGTGAAAAATGCACCAAACTTTCTGAAATTTTCACAGTATGTACCTAAAGCATTGGTAAGATTGCACAACTAGCAAAAAAATCGATTAACCCCTTAATGCCCAAACCGGATCAATAGTAAGCTAACAGACCGGTTAAAACAAATTTAGCACCTTGCCACAGCTCTGCTGTGGCCCTACCTTCCCTTAGGAGTCAGATTTATGGGGAAAAAGCTTCTTGTGGGTCCTCAAACTGTAGAAGGAGCCTCCATGTGAACACAGCCTGAAGATCTATTCAATCTAACTGCGCATCTGAGGCGCGAAATTAGGCCCCTCCCACCTTACTCCGGTGCTGTGAGGCCTAAAGAAACACTCCTAAGAGTTATAATATTAGCCATGTGGGTAACAACCCTTGAAAGAAACCCAAAGGTACCTTCAAAGTGTCTCAAAAACGATATTTATAAGTAAAAACCGTTTGCCATAAAAAAGTGTCAACTTACCATAAAATAGTGTCAACCAGCATAAATTAGTCCTGTTGGGTAAGCTTGTAATTCCATACTTAGTCTCTGAATAAAGCTTACCCTTCCATCATGGGGATCTTATCAGTCCTTTTCTAGCATTATCACAGTCTTGTCTAGATATAAATGACTGAACATACCTTATTGCAGCCTAACCCGCAAACCGTTCCCCCCAACTGAAGCTTTCTTGTACTCCTCAGTCCTGTGTGGGAACAGCAGTGGATTTTAGTTACAACATGCTAAAATCATCTCCCTCTCTGCAGAAATCTTCATCTCTTTTCTGCTGGAGAGCAAATAGTACACACCGATACCATTTAAAATAACAAACATTTGCTTGTAGAACAAAAACTACAAATCTAACACCACATTCACTTTACCCTTCCGAGAGGGACCCTATTGCTTAGAGCCGGCAAAGAGAATGACTGGGGGGTGGAGCTAGAGGGGGAGCTATATGGACAGCTCTGCTGTGTGCTCTCTTTGCCACTTCCTGTTAGGAAGGAGAATATCCCACAAGTAAAGGATGAACCCGTGGACTGGATATACCTTACAAGAGAAAAGAAAGTTTTTAAAATGTCTTGTGACAAAATCCCTGAGATAACGATAAATGTACTGCTGCATTGGAGGGCTGCTCCATATTTGACTGTTCTCTTCAAACAGCACTTTGTTCTCAATGCACTTTAAGAAAAAAAATTACACAGTGCAGCCAGAGCACAGTGCTGTTTGAAGAGAAAATCCTGATGCAGAGCAGCGCTGTAAAGTAAAAGAGCCAACAGTTCCTGAATGTGTCCCATTCTTTCTGCAGACATGCTGCATTTTCTGCAATGACATCTCAGATCACTGCATGTTCTGCCTTGCGGGTGGTATGTATCTCAATGTTAAAGATCTCATATCTTTGAGCCCTTATAACTTTTGTGTGTAATGTTTTTTTTTTAAATATATTTTATTAGTGTTATTATGAGTCTAACTATACTTTGTAATGTATTTTTGATGTATTTTGTGAGAATTTTTAGTTTTGCAAAACAGTTAACTAGAGCTCTGAAGTCACTGTGATGATTCTAGGGTAAATCCTGATCGCACTCAAGCATTTACTTTCAACTTGTAATATGAGTGGTAAGCCCAATGTGCACAAACCCCCACGATAAACCCCTTATCTCTCGCACACAAACATTTGCGCTCCACTCGTAATCTGACCTTAAATAGGTCCTGGTAAGAACACTGGGTTTATATGATTTACAAATTCTTAATAACTTGGTAATAAGCGGAATTACATCATTCTGTGGTTAGGTAAGCCTCCTTGCTTTTTGGGGTATTTCAATTGTCTAAAAGTCAACTTTTAATAGTAAAAAAGATAAAAGAAGGCGCCAACATAGTGCGGTTACCAATGGGATGGAACACGCTTAGTAAATAATACCAGGTACTCACAGGATGAAAGACACTTGAGAAGTGTCACAGGTGCCTCCTGGACTCTCAGAGTTGTCCAGCTAACTCCCACTCCACTGTGGTGGTAAGGTTCCGCTTGTCTCTACCGATTAGGATGGCTCCGCTAGTGGTTGTGGCTCCCAGCCAGTATTCCAATAGGACTCTCTTGCGGTTTCCCCAAATCCAGCTATCCAGTTAAAATCCGTGCTCTCCGGTGATACAGCAAGGATAAAAGTGGTTTGTGACGGTGGTAACAAACAGCAAGCTGTCACCATCCATGGTGACAGCTTGCTGTTTGTTACCACCGTCACAAACCACTTTTATCCTTGCTGTATCACCGGAGAGCACGGATTTTAACTGGATAGCTGGATTTGGGGAAACCGCAAGAGAGTCCTATTGGAATACTGGCTGGGAGCCACAACCACTAGCGGAGCCATCCTAATCGGTAGAGACAAGCGGAACCTTACCACCACAGTGGAGTGGGAGTTAGCTGGACAACTCTGAGAGTCCAGGAGGCACCTGTGACACTTCTCAAGTGTCTTTCATCCTGTGAGTACCTGGTATTATTTACTAAGCGTGTTCCATCCCATTGGTAACCGCACTATGTTGGCGCCTTCTTTTATCTTTTTTTCTATATAGTATCCACCCCTGGGTCACCAACAGGGATCTTTTGGAGAAGAGCCTGCCTACTGTGATTTGGACATTACGCCCATCATATATGTAACACTTTGAACTTCGATCATTGGGACTTTTTCACTATAATATTTTACAATTCTATCACATTGCTGTGTTCATTATTTACAGTGCCTTGCAGTTTTATCACCTTATTATTTTGGGGTGTTTGCTGCAAAGACACCACTATATTATGTTATCACTTTTAATATCTAAGAAGAATTTATTTGTTTCTTAAGAATTCATTTGTATCCTAATATAATTTGATTGGGGTATTTTTCTATAACGATTTGTATCGTATAGTTTTATATTTAGATTTTTAACACTGTGATTGTGTCTCACTGTCATACAGACAGTGGATTTTCAGACCATTGGCGCACTAATTATACACTAGCACTTTTTTGATCAACTTTTAATAGTGCAGTACACGATCTTCATCCCAATGCCCTTTGTGTCTAGCGGAGTACAATAGGTTTGGGGGTGATTTGGCACAAAGTATGATACATGTTTCTAAAGGAGGTAAATCAATTTGGGGGGGGGGAAATATAATGTTAGGGGCATATACGGGAATAACTACCTGGAGTGCATGAAGTGTCACAGAGAATATGTGAGAGCAGGAAGTATACAGATATACATAAAGACAGATGATCATTGCAAAATGTGAGTAGTGTATCATGACAGGATGATAACTGAGATAAGCTGGGAGGTTAACCACACAAGTATTCGGGGTATAGAATAGCAACAGTGATAATATTAGCAAGATATGGAAACCTTGCGAGGAGATGGGAAGACAAGAGATCATTGAGAGGCATGGGGCCAATAAGGGAAGGCAAGGAGATCATTGAGAGATGCACAGGGCCAATAAGGGAAGGCAAGGAGATCATTGAGAGATGCACAGGGCCAATAAGGGAAGGCAAGGAGATCATTGAGAGATGCACAGGGCCAATAAGGAAAGGCAAGGAGATCATTTAGAGATGCACAGGGCCAATAAGGGAAGGCCAGATATCACTGAGAAGGGCACACAGAAAAAAGGGCTAGATTTATCATTCATATTCTCCTATATTTTCTCATAAAAGTTCTCCTGAGAAATAAAGCTCCTATTTATCATTCAAAAATACATCTAAAATTGGTCAAGATCGATTGTAAAATTCTCCTACTCTGTTCCCATTCTCCTTTGGAAAACATGTTCTCCAAAACAAGGGTTAAAGGGACACTCAAATCAAAATAAACTTATGATAATTCAGACAGAGCATGCAGTTTTAAGACACTTCCCAATTTACTTCCATTATCAAAATTTAATTCTCCTTACAAATGTATCATTGATATTCTCCTATAGAGGAATGAAAGTTCTCCTGCAAGTTCCTGTATTAAAGTTCTCCATTGCTCCAGTTGAGAACAGTATTAGAAATCTATTCTCTACCAGTTGTAGAAGCAATGATACAAAAAAAAGTCTTTAGAAGGTGCAAACATTTTCTATAACAAAGCGCAATAATAATGTTTATTCAAGCACAATAATAATTTATATTGGGGTGATAAATATATAATGGAGTGCCAATATAATATATAACAGAGCACAAAAATTATATCTATTGTGTCATAAAAATAAGATATAAAAGAAGCACTAAAATTGAAGCACAAAAACCATGAAAATGTAGATCTATTTTCTTACATGACAGTTTGTTGAAGAGGGGCGTTAACAAAGCTACTAGGAAGGCTGCATAAATATTTTTATTGGTCTATATATGACTTACATAAATATGATAATATGGTAAATAAGGCGCAGATACTAATCCGACTAGGAAAATGTATCTTTAGTTTTCCTCAGCTCTCCTATGGAGAAGCCCAAAGAAAACACAACTTTTTTATGATAAATACGGGCGCACAGGTGAGTCTCTCCAAAGGAGAGCTGCGGAGAACTGATAGGAGAACAGAATGAAGAATTCCCCAAATGATTTATAAAATCGAGCCCCAAGGGAAGGCAAAAACATAATTTATGTAAGAACTTACCTGATAAATTCATTTCTTTCATATTAACAAGAGTCCATGAGCTAGTGACGTATGGGATATACATTCCTACCAGGAGGGGCAAAGTTTCCCAAACCTTAAAATGCCTATAAATACACCCCTCACCACACCCACAAATCAGTTTAACGAATAGCCAAGAAGTGGGGTGATAAGAAAAAAAGTGCGAAGCATATAAAATAAGGAATTGGAATAATTGTGCTTTATACAAAAAAATCATAACCACCACAAAAAAGGGTGGGCCTCATGGACTCTTGTTAATATGAAAGAAATGAATTTATCAGGTAAGTTCTTACATAAATTATGTTTTCTTTCATGTAATTAACAAGAGTCCATGAGCTAGTGACGTATGGGATAATGACTACCCAAGATGTGGATCTTTCCACACAAGAGTCACTAGAGAGGGAGGGATAAAATAAAGACAGCCAATTCCTGCTGAAAATAATCCACACCCAAAATAAAGTTTAACAAAAAACATAAGCAGAAGATTCAAACTGAAACCGCTGCCTGAAGAACTTTTCTACCAAAAACTGCTTCAGAAGAAGAAAATACATCAAAATGGTAGAATTTAGTAAAAGTATGCAAAGAGGACCAAGTTGCTGCTTTGCAGATCTGGTCAACCGAAGCTTCATTCCTAAACGCCCAGGAAGTAGATACTGACCTAGTAGAATGAGCTGTAATTCTCTGAGGCGGAATTTTACCCGACTCAACATAGGCAAGATGAATTAAAGATTTCAACCAAGATGCCAAAGAAATGGCAGAAGCTTTCTGGCCTTTCCTAGAACCGGAAAAGATAACAAATAGACTAGAAGTCTTACGGAAAGATTTCGTAGCTTCAACATAATATTTCAAAGCTCTAACAACATCCAAAGAATGCAACGATTTCTCCTTAGAATTCTTAGGATTAGGACATAATGAAGGAACCACAATTTCTCTACTAATGTTGTTGGAATTCACAACTTTAGGTAAAAATTCAAAAGAAGTTCGCAACACCGCCTTATCCTGATGAAAAATCAGAAAAGGAGACTCACAAGAAAGAGCAGATAATTCAGAAACTCTTCTAGCAGAAGAGATGGCCAAAAGGAACAAAACTTTCCAAGAAAGTAATTTAATGTCCAATGAATGCATAGGTTCAAACGGAGGAGCTTGAAGAGCTCCCAGAACCAAATTCAAACTCCAAGGAGGAGAAATTGATTTAATGACAGGTTTTATACGAACCAAAGCTTGTACAAAACAATGAATATCAGGAAGAATAGCAATCTTTCTGTGAAAAAGAACAGAAAGAGCGGAGATTTGTCCTTTCAAAGAACTTGCGGACAAACCCTTATCTAAACCATCCTGAAGAAACTGTAAAATTCTCGGTATTCTAAAAGAATGCCAAGAAAAATGATGATAAAGACACCAAGAAATATAAGTCTTCCAGACTCTATAATATATCTCTCGAGATACAGATTTACGAGCCTGTAACATAGTATTAATCACGGAGTCAGAGAAACCTCTTTGACCAAGAATCAAGCGTTCAATCTCCATACCTTTAAATTTAAGGATTTCAGATCCGGATGGAAAAAAGGACCTTGTGACAGAAGGTCTGGTCTTAACGGAAGAGTCCATGGTTGGCAAGATGCCATCCGGACAAGATCCGCATACCAAAACCTGTGAGGCCATGCCGGAGCTATTAGCAGAACAAACGAGCATTCCCTCAGAATCTTGGAGATTACTCTTGGAAGAAGAACTAGAGGCGGAAAGATATAGGCAGGATGATACTTCCAAGGAAGTGATAATGCATCCACTGCCTCCGCCTGAGCATCCCGGGATCTGGACAGATACCTGGGAAGTTTCTTGTTTAGATGAGAGGCCATCAGATCTATCTCTGGGAGCCCCCACATTTGAACAATCTGAAGAAATACCTCTGGGTGAAGAGACCATTCGCCCGGATGCAACGTTTGGCGACTGAGATAATCCGCTTCCCAATTGTCTACACCTGGGATATGAACCGCAGAGATTAGACAGGAGCTGGATTCCGCCCAAACCAAAATTCGAGATACTTCTTTCATAGCCAGAGGACTGTGAGTCCCTCCTTGATGATTGATGTATGCCACAGTTGTGACATTGTCTGTCTGAAAACAAATGAACGATTCTCTCTTCAGAAGAGGCCAAAACTGAAGAGCTCTGAAAACTGCACGGAGTTCCAAGATATTGATCGGTAATCTCACCTCCTGAGATTCCCAAACTCCTTGTGCCGTCAGAGATCCCCACACAGCTCCCCAACCTGTGAGACTTGCATCTGTAGAAATTACAGTCCAGGTCGGAAGAACAAAAGAAGCCCCCTGAATTAAACGAAGGTGATCTGTCCACCACGTTAGAGAGTGTCGAACAATCGGTTTTAAAGATATTAATTGATATATCTTCGTGTAATCCCTGCACCATTGGTTCAGCATACATAGCTGAAGAGGTCGCATGTGAAAACGAGCAAAGGGGATCGCGTCCGATGCAGCAGTCATAAGACCTAGAATTTCCATGCATAAGGCTACCGAAGGGAATGATTGAGACTGAAGGTTTCGACAAGCTGTAATCAATTTTAGACGTCTCTTGTCTGTTAAAGACAGAGTCATGGACACTGAATCTATCTGAAAACCCAGAAAGGTTACCCTTGTTTGAGGAATCAAAGAACTTTTTGGTAAATTGATCCTCCAACCATGATCTTGAAGAAACAACACAAGTCGATTCGTATGAGACTCTGCTAAATGTAAAGACTGAGCAAGTACCAAGATATCGTCCAAATAAGGAAATACCACAATACCCTGTTCTCTGATTACAGACAGAAGGGCACCGAGAATCTTTGTGAAAATTCTTGGAGCTGTAGCAAGGCCAAACGGTAGAGCCACAAATTGGTAATGCTTGTCTAGAAAAGAGAATCTCAGGAACTGATAATGATCTGGATGAATCGGAATATGCAGATATGCATCCTGTAAATCTATTGTGGACATATAATTCCCTTGCTGAACAAAAGGCAATATAGTCCTTACAGTTACCATCTTGAACGTTGGTATCCTTACATAACGATTCAATAATTTTAGATCCAGAACTGGTCTGAAGGAATTCTCCTTCTTTGGTACAATGAAGAGATTTGAATAAAACCCCATCCCCTGTTCCGGAACTGGAACTGGCATAATTACTCCAGCCAACTCTAGATCTGAAACACAATTCAGAAATGCTTGAGCTTTCACTGGATTTACTGGGACATGGGAAAGAAAAAATCTCTTTGCAGGAGGTCTCATCTTGAAACCAATTCTGTACCCTTCTGAAACAATGTTCTGAATCCAAAGATTGTGAACAGAATTGATCCAAATTTCTTTGAAAAAACGTAACCTGCCCCCTACCAGCTGAACTGGAATGAGGGCCGTACCTTCATGTGAACTTAGAAGCAGGCTTTGCCTTTCTAGCAGGCTTGGATTTATTCCAGACTGGAGATGGTTTCCAAACTGAAACTGCTCCTGAGGACGAAGGATCAGGCTTTTGTTCTTTGTTGAAACGAAAGGAACGAAAACGATTGTTAGCCCTGTTTTTACCTTTAGACTTTTTATCCTGTGGTAAAAAAGTTCCTTTCCCACCAGTAACAGTTGAAATAATAGAATCCAACTGAGAACCAAATAATTTGTTTCCCTGGAAAGAAATGGAAAGTAGAGTTGATTTAGAAGCCATATCAGCATTCCAGGTCTTAAGCCATAAAGCTCTTCTGGCTAAGATAGCCAGAGACATAAACCTAACATCAACTCTAATAATATCAAAAATGGCATCACAGATGAAATTATTAGCATGCTGGAGAAGAATAATAATATCATGAGAATCACGATTTGTTACTTGTTGCGCTAGAGTTTCCAACCAAAAAGTTGAAGCTGCAGCAACATCAGCCAATGATATAGCAGGTCTAAGAAGATTACCTGAACATAGATAAGCTTTTCTTAGAAAGGATTCAATTTTTCTATCTAAAGGATCCTTAAACGAGGTACCATCTGACGTAGGAATGGTAGTACGTTTAGCAAGGGTAGAAATAGCCCCATCAACTTTAGGGATTTTGTCCCAAAATTCTAACCTGTCAGGCGGAACAGGATATAATTGCTTAAAACGTTTAGAAGGAGTAAATGAATTACCCAATTTATCCCATTCCTTGGAAATTACAGCAGAAATAGCATTAGGAACAGGAAAGACTTCTGGAATAACCGCAGGAGCTTTAAAAACCTTATCCAAACGTATAGAATTAGTATCAAGAGGACTAGAATCCTCTATTTCTAAAGCAATTAGTACTTCTTTAAGTAAAGAGCGAATAAATTCCATCTTAAATAAATATGAAGATTTATCAGCATCAATCTCTGAGATAGAATCCTCTGAACCAGAAGAGTCCAAAGAATCAGAATGATGGTGTTCATTTAAAAATTCATCTGTAGAGAGAGAAGATTTAAAAGACTTTTTACGTTTACTAGAAGGAGAAATAACAGACAAAGCCTTCTTTATGGATTCAGAAACAAAATCTCTTATGTTATCAGGAACATTCTGCACCTTAAATGTTGAGGGAACTGCAACAGGCAATGGTACATCACTAAAGGAAATATTATCTGCTTTAACAAGTTTGTCATGACAATTATTACAAACAACAGCTGGAGGAATAGCTACCAAAAGTTTACAGCAGATACACTTAGCTTTGGTAGATCCAGCAGGCAGTGGTTTTCCTGTAGTATCTTCTGGCTCAGATGCAACGTGAGACATCTTGCAATATGTAAGAGAAAAAACAACATATAAAGCAAAATAGATCAAATTCCTTATAAGACAGTTTCAGGAATGGGAAAAAATGCCAAACATCTAGCTTCTAGCAACCAGAAGCAAATAAAAAATGAGACTGAAATAATGTGGAGACAAAAGCGACGCCCATATTTTTTAGCGCCAAATAAGACGCCCACATTATTTGGCGCCTAAATGCTTTTGGCGCCAAAAATGACGCCACATCCGGAACGCCGACATTTTTGGCGCAAAATAACGTCAAAAAATGACGCAACTTCCGGCGACACGTATGACGCCGGAAACGGAAAAGAATTTTTGCGCCAAAAAAGTCCGCGCCAAGAATGACGCAATAAAATGAAGCATTTTCAGCCCCCGCGAGCCTAACAGCCCACAGGGAAAAAAGTCAAATTTTTGAGGTAAGAAAAAATATGATAATTCAATGCATAATCCCAAATATGAAACTGACTGTCTGAAAATAAGGAAAGTTGAACATTCTGAGACAAGGCAAATAAATGTTTGAATACATATATTTAGAACTTTATAAATAAAGTGCCCAACCATAGCTTAGAGTGTCACAGAAAATAAGACTTACTTACCCCAGGACACTCATCTACATGTTTGTAGAAAGCCAAACCAGTACTGAAACGAGAATCAGTAGAGGAAATGGTAAATATAAGAGTATATCGTCGATCTGAAAAGGGAGGTAAGAAATGAATCTCTACGACCGATAACAGAGAACCTTATGAAATAGACCCCGTAGAAGGAGATCACTGCATTCAATAGGCAATACTCTCTTCACATCCCTCTGACATTCACTGCACGCTGAGAGGAAAACCGGGCTCCAACTTGCTGCGGAGCGCATATCAACGTAGAATCTAGCACAAACTTACTTCACCACCTCCCTTGGAGGCAAAGTTTGTAAAACTGATTTGTGGGTGTGGTGAGGGGTGTATTTATAGGCATTTTAAGGTTTGGGAAACTTTGCCCCTCCTGGTAGGAATGTATATCCCATACGTCACTAGCTCATGGACTCTTGTTAATTACATGAAAGAAAGAGATAATCTGAGAGACGATACAACTCCCACACAAAAAAAATATTTTTTTTTGTACAGGAAAATCCATAAAAAAAATAATACTTTTTGAAAAGTTCTTTTAGATATTACAGATAAAAACAGTTCCATGTCCTTTTAATATTGTTACCCATAAGGACAGTTTTACACCAACACATTATAATATCTTAACTAGAAGAATGAATGACATTTTACTTTATTAGTCATTATTCACACAATGTATTTAATGGACTGCAGTTAGAAGAAGCCAGAATAAAGGTTATAAAGAATATCTAATAACAAAATAGATGGCTAAAACCTGTTTCCAAAAGTTCTTAAGGCGAAAGGGCAATAGTTAGCACAGCATGCAGGTTTACTCAAAAAAAGGAGGCTTTTCAGTACCAAAACAAATTATCTGCTTTTCAAGTCTTGCCAGAGGCGTAACTAGAAACCACAGGGCCCAGGTGCAAGAATCTAAGAAGGGCCCCCCACCCCAAAAAAAAAGTGAATTTGATACATATCTTTTTTTTTTTTTTTTTTTTACATTTAACACAGAAAAAAATGTGAATCAGATTACATGTCTGCAAATGGAGGTACCATGTGCCCACAGTCTGTGAGATGGTCTGACCTCCTATTACTGTATATAGTGACACTGTTTAACCCACCAGTACTGTATATAGTGAGCTAGTGACACAGTCTGTAATCTGCCGGTGAGATGGCTGGCTTGACCCTACCCGCCCCAGTACTTTATAAAGTGACCACAGCAGTCTGTGACATAGTCCAGCCCCCACGTACTGTATATAGTGGTACTGTATAGTGACACTGTTTAGCCCCTCCGTCCCCATGCTGTAGTAACAAGGTCTGTAATTTGCTAGTTCCACAAACATACACACACAGTCACATACATACATGTATAAATACACACACAGTCACATACATACATGTATAAATACACACACAGTCACATACATACATGTATAAATACACACACAGTCACATACATACATGTATAAATACACACACAGTCACATACATACATGTATAAATACACACACAGTCACATACATACATGTATAAATACACACACAGTCACATACATACATGTATAAATACACACACAGTCACATACATACATACATACACACAGTCACATACATACATACATGTATAAATACACACACAGTCACATACATACATACATGTATAAATACACACACAGTCACATACATACATACATGTATAAATACACACAGTCACATACATACATACATGTATAAATACACACACAGTCACATACATACATGTATAAATACACACACAGTCACATACATACATGTATAAATACACACACAGTCACATACATACATGTATAAATACACACACAGTCACATACATACATGTATAAATACACACACAGTCACATACATACATGTATAAATACACACACAGTCACATACATACATATATAAATACACACACAGTCACATACATACATACATGTATAAATACACACACAGTCACATACACACACATACATACATGCATAAATACACACACAGTCACATACATACTTGTATAAATACACACACAGTCACATACATACATGTATAAATACACACACAGTCACATACACACACATACATACATGCATAAATACACACACAGTCACATACACACATAAACACCAATGGGTAAAACAGAAAGACTAACCCCTGCGACACTAGTGAAGCATCATGTCATACTCACATGATATTAGTGCAGGCAGTAGCTGGTCAACGTTTTTTATTTAAAAAAAAAATAATTTTAAACTGGGCCCCCACCCTTGGGGGCCCAGTCGCAATTGCGACCTCTGCACCACCCTGTAGTTTCGTCCCTGAGTCTGGCAATAAAAGGACCATGAAACCCATATTTTTTTCTTCAATGATTCTGATAGTGTACAATTTTGAAATAAAAACTCTGCTTTTTACTATTCTTACCAAATGTAATCTGTTCTCATGGCATTGGTTGTTGAAAAGCAGGGTAGGAAGGATCAGGAGCATGCACGTGCCTGGGGCAATATATGGCAATAATATTCCAAAAATGCTTTAAAGTGTTATACCTTGAGCTTACACCGCAGCCATCTAGCGCTCAAAAGCATTCCTGCAAAACTGCTCCCAGTTCCAGACACGAGCACACTACGTCTTAGGCATCTCTTCAACAAAGAATACCATGAAAGTGAAGTCAATTTGATAATAGAACATTCCATTATAAGAAAGTTTCCAATTTATTGTCTCTAAATCATGAATGAAAAATGTATTATAATTTATCCTTATTCTCAAACACCTTTAGCTGATGTTATAGTGAGAGGACAAGCAGAAGTCTTCTACAAATACAGACAGGAAAATGACAACATACATCAAATTCCTCACTCTTCAGTTCATGCCCCAGCTTACAGCCTTAGTTATGTTGTATAATAACACATTAAAGGGATATGAAACCCAAACATTTCCTTTTGTGATTCAGACAGAAAATACTGCTTTAAAAAAAGTTTACTAATATTTTTACATTTGCTTTGTTCCTATGATATTCTTTGTTGAAGAGATACATAGGTAGGCATCTGCAGCACTACATGGCAGGAAACAGGATCAGACAGACATCTTGCAAAATGTAAAAGAAAAAAATAACATTTAAACAAAATATCCAATTTCCTCATATAGCAGTTTCAGGAATAGGAAAAAATGCATATGCTGAATAGGCAGAAAAGCAAACAGCAAAGCCCTCTAGAGTATAAAGAGAGCAAGGAGCATAAAAGGAAGTGGGGTAATCTAACCAAAAAAATTTGGCACCAAGTATGACGCACGATGCAAAGGTAAGTGTCATAACAAGCGCGACTTCGCACCAAACAACCTAACGTTAATAAAGACGCAAGGAAATGACAAAACTTGTGACACTATAGATGCAAATTTCTTGCCAAAAATTACGCAATAAATAACAGCATTTTGCGCCCTCGCGAGCCTAGATTTACTTCCGAAATTTAAGGAAAAATAAGTCAAATTGGAAAAAAAACACACCATAATTTATGTAAGAACTTACCTGATAAATTAATTTCTTTCATATTGGCAAGAGTCCATGAGCTAGTGACGTATGGGATATACATTCCTACCAGGAGGGGCAAAGTTTCCCAAACCTCAAAATGCCTATAAATACACCCCTCACCACACCCACAATTCAGTTCAACGAATAGCCAAGAAGTAGGGTGATAAGAAAGGAGCGAAAACATCAAACAAGGAATTGGAATAATTGTGCTTTATACAAAAAAATCATAACCACCACAAAAAGGGTGGGCCTCATGGACTCTTGCCAATATGAAAGAAATTAATTTATCAGGTAAGTTCTTACATAAATTATGTTTTCTTTCATGTAATTGGCAAGAGTCCATGAGATAGTGACGTATGGGATAGCAGATACCCAAGATGTGGAACTTCCACGCAAGAGTCACTAGAGAGGGAGGGATAAAATAAAGACAGCCAATTCCGCTGAAAAAATAATCCACAACCCAAATCAAAAAGTTTTAATCTTAATGAAAAAAACTGAAATTATAAGCAGAAGAATCAAACTGAAACAGCTGCCTGAAGTACTTTTCTACCAAAAACTGCTTCAGAAGAAGAAAAAACATCAAAATGGTAGAATTTAGTAAAAGTATGCAAAGAAGACCAAGTCGCTGCTTTGCAAATCTGATCAACAGAAGCTTCATTCCTAAAAGCCCAGGAAGTAGAAACTGACCTAGTAGAATGAGCCGTAATCCTTTGAGGCGGGGATTTACCCGACTCCACATAAGCATGATGAATCTAAGACTTTAACCAAGACGCCAAAGAAATGGCAGAAGCCTTCTGACCTTTCCTAGAACCAGAAAAGATAACAAATAGACTAGAAGTCTTTCTGAAATCTTTAGTAGCTTCAACATAATATTTCAAAGCTCTTACTACATCCAAAGAATGTAAAGATCTCTCCAGAGAATTCTTAGGATTAGGACACAATGAAGGGACAACAATTTCTCTACTAATGTTGTTAGAATTCACAACTTTAGGTGAAAAATTAAATGAAGTCCGCAACACTGCCTTATCCTGTTGAAAAATCATAAAAGGAGATTCACAAGAAAGAGCAGATAACTCAGAAACTCTTCTAGCAGAAGAGATGGCCAAAATGAACAAAACTTTCCAAGAAAGTAATTTAATATCCAGAGAATGCATAGGTTCAAACGGAGGAGCCTGTAAAGCCCTCAGAACCAAATTAAGACTCCAAGGAGGAGAGATTGACTTAATGACAGGCTTAATACGAACCAAAGCCTGTACAAAACAATGAATATCAGGATGATTAGCAATCTTTCTGTGAAAAAGAACAGAAAGAGCAGAGATTTGTCCTTTCAAGGAACCTGCAGACTAACCTTTTTCCATACCATCCTGAAGAAACTGTAAAATTCTAGGAATTCTAAAAGAATGCCAAGAGAATTTATGAGAAGAACACCAAGAAATGTAAGACTTCCAAACTCGGTAATAAATCTTTCTAGACACAGATTTACGAGCCTGTAACATAGTATTAATCACTGAATCAGAGAAACCTCTATGACTAAGTATTAAGCGTTCAATCTCCATACCTTCAAATTTAATGATTTGAGATCCTGATGGAAAAATGGGCCTTGAGATAGAAGGTGTGACCTAAACGGAAGTGTCCAAGGTTGGCAACTGGCCATCCGAACGAGATCCGCATACCAAAACCTGTGTGGCCATGCTGGAGCCACCAGCAGTACAAACGAACGTTCCATTAGGATTTTGGAAATCACTTTTGGAAGAAGAACTAGAGGCGGAAAGATATAAGCAGGTTGATAATTCCAAGGAAGTGACAACGCATGCACCGCTTCCGCCTGAGGATCCCTGGACCTGGACAGATACCTGGGAAGTTTCTTGTTTAGATGAGAAGCCATCAGATCTATTTCTGGAAGTCCCCAGATTTGAAAAATCTGAAGAAATACCTCTGGGTGAAGAGACCATTCGCCCGGATGTAACATCTGGCGACTGAGATAATCCGCTTCCCAATTGTCTATACCTGGGATGTGAACCACAGAGATTAGACAGGAGCTGGATTACGCCCATACAAGTATCCAAGATACTTCTTTCATAGCCTGAGGACTGTGAGTCCCACCTTGATGATTGACATACGCCACGGTTGTGACATTGTCTGAAAACAAATAAACTATTCTCTCTTCAGAAGAGGCCAGAACTGAAGAGCTCTGAAAATCGCACGAAGTTCCAAAATGTTGATTGGTAATCTCGCCTCCTGAGATTCCCAAACCCCCTGCGCTGTCAGAGATCCCCATACAGCTCCCCAACCTGAAAGACTCATCTGTTGAGATCACAGTCCAGGTTGGACGAACAAAAGAGGCCCATTGAATTAAACAATGGTGATCCAACCACCAAGTCAAAGAAGATCGAACATTGGAATTTAAGGATATTAATTGTGATATCTTTGTATAATCCCTGCACCATTGGTTCAGCATACAAAGCTGGAGAGGTCTCATGTGAAAACGAGCAAAAGGGATCGCGTCCGATGCAGCAGTCATGAGACCTAGAATTAACATGCACAAAGCTACCAAAGGGAATGATTGAGACTGAAGGTTTCGACAAGCTGAAACCAATTTCAGACGTCTCTTTTCTGTTAGAGACAAAGTCATGGACACTGAATCTATTTGGAAACCCAAAAAGGTTACCCTTGTCTGAGGAATCAAGGAACTCTTTGGTAAATTGATCCTCCAACCATGTCTTTGAAGAAACAACACAAGTTGATTCGTATGTGATTCTGCAGAATGTAAATGTAAATGAGCAAGTACCAAGATATAGTCCAAATAAGGAAATACCGCAATACCCTGTTCTCTGATTACAGAGAGAAGGGCACCGAGAACCTTTGAAAAGATCCTTGGAGCTGTTGCTAGGCCAAAAGGAAGAGCAACAAACTGGTAATGCTTGTCTAGAAAAGAGAATCTCAGGAACTGATAGTGGTCTGGATGAATTGGAATATGAAGATATGCATCCTGTAAGTCTATTGTAGACATATAATGCCCTTGCTGAACAAAAGGCAGAATAGTCCTTATAGTCACCATTTTGAATGTTGGTATCCTTACATAACGATTCAATATTTTTAGATCCAGAACTGGTCTGAAAGAATTCTCCTTCTTTGGTACAATGAACAGATTTGAGTAAAACCCCAGACCCCGTTCCAGATCTGGAACTGGCACAATTACCCCAGCTGACTCCAGGTCTGAAACACATTTCAGAAACGCCTGAGCCTTTACTGGGTTTACTGGAATGCGTGAGAGGAAAAATCTTCTCACAGGCGGTCTTACCTTGAAACCTATTCTGTACCCTTGAGAAACAATGTTCTGAATCCAAAGACTTTGAATCAAATTGGTCCAAACATCTTTGAAAAATCGTAACCTGCCCCCTACCAGCTGTGCTGGAATGAGGGCCGACACCTTCATGCGGATTTGGGAGCTGGTTTTGACTTTCTAAAAGGCTTGGATTTATTCCAGACTGGAGAAGGTTTCCAAATGGAAACTGTTCCTTTAGGGGAAGGGTCAGGCTTCTGTTCCTTATTCTGACGAAAGGAACGAAAACGATTAGCAGCCCTATATTTACCTTTAGATTTTTTATCCTGAGGCAAAAAGGCTCCCTTCCCCCCAGTAACAGTTAAAATTATTGAATCCAACTGAGAACTAGGGCTGCAACAACTAATCGATAAAGTCGATAATAATCGATAATGGAAATCGTTGTCAACGATTTCCATTATCGATTCGTTGGTCTATCGATTAGTTGGACTGCTTGCCGCAGCCAGGCGGCTAGAGAAGGCGTGTCTACTGGGAGAAGATCAGAGAGGAAGACTTGGACGACGGGTGAAGACGTGTGGGAGAAGTCTGTGTGACAACGATACTGCTTGCAAGGTGGGTAGTGTGTAAAGCCACAGAGTTTGCACAGTGCACTGATGAGGTCATGAGGGGGTACATAATAAGTATAATATATAATAAATCTTAACCTAGTAACAACATTTAATCGCCCTGGCTGCTACTTGACTGACTGAGATGATCGCGGGTAGGGGAGTGGCTAAGGTCGGTGAGGGAGGGTCGGGTCCAACTCCGGTGTTGTTTTTAAGTTACTGTAACTGTACATTTTCAACAACTTTCCCTTACTCCGTCCTATGCTAGCTAGTCGGTTCTGTTCTGTAATTGAAGTGAACAGTACACATAGGCTAGCACAGGGCATGGAGCGCAACCGGGTCATGGAAGGGGAGGGGTTATGGTGAGGGTCTGACTCCGGAATCCGGATCAAGTAACTTGCTTGCTAAGAATAAGATAAATTTTAGCGGTCTCACTGTTTAAACACCCCTCTCCTGTGACTGCTAGTAGCTTCTGTAACTGTTAGGATTGGATAGCATAGCAGTCACAGGAGAGGGTTGTTTAAACAGTGAGACCGCCAAAATGTATCTTATTCTTAGCAAGTTACTTGATCCGGAGTCAGACCCTCACCTTAACCTCTCCATCATAGCAGCACATTGCAGGGTGAGCTGTGAGGATATCGCGGGCATGGAAGGGGAGGGGCTAGTAAGGTGAGGGTCCGGAATCAGATCAATTAACTTGCATGCTAGTAACTTGCCATATAGAGAAAGACTCCGTCTCTGTACGCAGTGTTTTTTTATTCTAAAAAAGATCTATCATCTTATTGCAAGTTATTTGATCTGGACCTGGTTCCTCACCTTAGCCCCTCCCCTTCCATGCCCGCGATCTCACAGCTCACACCCTGCCCTCCCTGTGAATCATCTGACTCTCCAACCTCTATCCCAGTAGTAGATCTCTTTGTGCCATCTGTTATTTAGTGCCACACTTACCAACCTCTATGCCAGTAGTAGATCTCTTTATAATCTCATCTATCTGTGCCATCTGTTACTTGGTGCACATTCTCACAATTAGGTTATCCCTTGTGTGCTTCTCACACTATGCTCTACCAACCTCCATCCCAGTAGTAGATATCTTTATACTCTCATCTTTCTGTGCCCTGTTATATAGTGCCACCCTTACCCCCTGTGTGCTAATCCTGCTACGCTCTACCAACCTCTATCCCAGTATTAGGATTAGCACACAGGGGGTAAGGGTGGCACTATATAACAGGGCACAGAGAGATGAGAGTATAAGATATGTATCTACTACTGGGATAGAGGTTGGTAGAGCATAGTGTGAGAAGCACACAGGGGTAAGTGTGGCACAGAGAGATGAGAGTATCTGATGATGTAGTAGTTTAAAAACTTAGTAGTAGTACTACTCAACAAGTAGTAAGTTGTTTTCCATATGTGAAAGGAGGTAGCATATAATAACACTGCACTCATGCACTGACTGCACTGGTTCCATCATCCTGGCTTGATCGATTAAATATATATGAAGCAGCAGATAGTAGGCATTGTTTTGTGAGTGACACAGTATGGTGACAAACAGGCAGGCAGCACAGGAGAGTCACTCACATGAACATAATAACATGAATCTGAGTGATGTTTGTGTACCACCACTACCATGATGATATATGACACATGATGATGTGTCTGAGTGATCTGTCATGTGACGTCTCCTCTTGTCTCATGCACCTCTTCCCCCTGTACCACTACCCAGTGAGACTAGGGCACACTTAACAATACATATTGTGGAATCTGTGGATGTCATTGTCATCAACTTGGCAGCCAGCTACAGCTGCTGAGCTAAAAATAATTAACCATGAACCAGCAGCTATACTGCTACCGATCAGGTTCTTGTATCTTCTTGTCCCACAATGCCTATGCCATTGCCCTCTTTTTTTTTTTCTGATGATGATGATCCTCATTCCTCTTCAATCATCATTCAACAGTCACTGACTGATAAGAGGGCTACCCTAATAAAAAAAAATTTGGCTGCTTATTTTTAAAAATTTAATTTTTAATTTAATTTTTATTTTACTTCCCACTTCCCACAATTTTTAAACATGCAAATAAAAGTATTTTTTTTTTACTTAATTAGCCCTTTTAGGATATGCACAGTGACAGATATCTACATGTTTTACTTTTATGGCACTCTCAGCAAGCATGCTCTATATTATTCATAAAAAACAGAATTTATGTTTACCTGATAAATTACTTTCTCCAACGGTGTGTCCGGTCCACGGCGTCATCCTTACTTGTGGGATATTCTCTTCCCCAACAGGAAATGGCAAAGAGCCCAGCAAAGCTGGTCACATGATCCCTCCTAGGCTCCGCCTACCCCAGTCATTCGACCGACGTTAAGGAGGAATATTTGCATAGGAGAAACCATATGGTACCGTGGTGACTGTAGTTAAAGAAAATAAATTATCAGACCTGATTAAAAAAACCAGGGCGGGCCGTGGACCGGACACACCGTTGGAGAAAGTAATTTAACAGGTAAACATAAATTCTGTTTTCTCCAACATAGGTGTGTCCGGTCCACGGCGTCATCCTTACTTGTGGGAACCAATACCAAAGCTTTAGGACACGGATGAAGGGAGGGAGCAAATCAGGTCACCTAAATGGAAGGCACCACGGCTTGCAAAACCTTTCTCCCAAAAATAGCCTCAGAAGAAGCAAAAGTATCAAACTTGTAAAATTTGGTAAAAGTGTGCAGTGAAGACCAAGTCGCTGCCCTACATATCTGATCAACAGAAGCCTCGTTCTTGAAGGCCCATGTGGAAGCCACAGCCCTAGTGGAATGAGCTGTGATTCTTTCGGGAGGCTGCCGTCCGGCAGTCTCGTAAGCCAATCTGATGATGCTTTTAATCCAAAAAGAGAGAGAGGTAGAAGTTGCTTTTTGACCTCTCCTTTTACCGGAATAAACAACAAACAAGGAAGATGTTTGTCTAAAATCCTTTGTAGCATCTAAATAGAATTTTAGAGCGCGAACAACATCCAAATTGTGCAACAAACGTTCCTTCTTTGAAACTGGTTTCGGACACAGAGAAGGTACGATAATCTCCTGGTTAATGTTTTTGTTAGAAACAACTTTTGGAAGAAAACCAGGTTTAGTACGTAAAACCACCTTATCTGCATGGAACACCAGATAAGGAGGAGAACACTGCAGAGCAGATAATTCTGAAACTCTTCTAGCAGAAGAAATTGCAACTAAAAACAAAACTTTCCAAGATAATAACTTAATATCAACGGATTGCAAGGGTTCAAACGGAACCCCCTGAAGAACTGAAAGAACTAAATTGAGACTCCAAGGAGGAGTCAAAGGTTTGTAAACAGGCTTAATTCTAACCAGAGCCTGAACAAAGGCTTGAACATCTGGCACAGCGGCCAGCTTTTTGTGAAGTAACACAGACAAGGCAGAAATCTGTCCCTTCAGGGAACTTGCAGATAATCCTTTTTCCAATCCTTCTTGAAGGAAGGATAGAATCCTAGGAATCTTAACCTTGTCCCAAGGGAATCCTTTAGATTCACACCAACAGATATATTTTTTCCAAATTTTGTGGTAAATCTTTCTAGTTACAGGCTTTCTGGCCTGAACAAGAGTATCGATAACAGAATCTGAGAATCCTCGCTTCGATAAGATCAAGCGTTCAATCTCCAAGCAGTCAGCTGGAGTGAAACCAGATTCGGATGTTCGAACGGACCCTGAACAAGAAGGTCTCGTCTCAAAGGTAGCTTCCAAGGAGGAGCCGATGACATATTCACCAGATCTGCGTACCAAGTCCTGCGTGGCCACGCAGGAGCTATCAAGATCACCGACGCCCTCTCCTGATTGATCCTGGCTACCAGCCTGGGGATGAGAGGAAACGGCGGGAACACATAAGCTAGTTTGAAGGTCCAAGGTGCTACTAGTGCATCCACTAGAGCCGCCTTGGGATCCCTGGATCTGGACCCGTAGCAAGGAACTTTGAAGTTCTGACGAGAGGCCATCAGATCCATGTCTGGAATGCCCCACAGCTGAGTGACTTGGGCAAAGATTTCCGGATGGAGTTCCCACTCCCCCGGATGCAATGTCTGACGACTCAGAAAATCCGCTTCCCAATTTTCCACTCCTGGGATGTGGATAGCAGACAGGTGGCAGGAGTGAGACTCCGCCCATAGAATGATTTTGGTCACTTCTTCCATCGCCAGGGAACTCCTTGTTCCCCCCTGATGGTTGATGTACGCAACAGTTGTCATGTTGTCTGATTGAAACCGTATGAACTTGGCCCTCGCTAGCTGAGGCCAAGCCTTGAGAGCATTGAATATCGCTCTCAGTTCCAGAATATTTATCGGTAGAAGAGATTCTTCCCGAGACCAAAGACCCTGAGCTTTCAGGGATCCCCAGACCGCGCCCCAGCCCATCAGACTGGCGTCGGTCGTGACAATGACCCACTCTGGTCTGCGGAATGTCATCCCTCGTGACAGGTTGTCCAGGGACAGCCACCAACGGAGTGAGTCTCTGGTCCTCTGATTTACTTGTATCTTCGGAGACAAGTCTGTATAGTCCCCATTCCACTGACTGAGCATGCACAGTTGTAATGGTCTTAGATGAATGCGTGCAAAAGGAACTATGTCCATTGCCGCTACCATCAACCCGATCACTTCCATGCACTGAGCTATGGAAGGAAGAGGAACGGAATGAAGTATCCGACAAGAGTCTAGAAGTTTTGTTTTTCTGGCCTCTGTCAGAAAAATCCTCATTTCTAAGGAGTCTATTATTGTTCCCAAGAAGGGAACCCTTGTTGACGGAGATAGAGAACTCTTTTCCACGTTCACTTTCCATCCGTGAGATCTGAGAAAGGCCAGGACAATGTCCGTGTGAGCCTTTGCTTGAGGAAGGGACGACGCTTGAATCAGAATGTCGTCCAAGTAAGGTACTACAGCAATGCCCCTTGGTCTTAGCACAGCTAGAAGGGACCCTAGTACCTTTGTGAAAATCCTTGGAGCAGTGGCTAATCCGAAAGGAAGCGCCACGAACTGGTAATGTTTGTCCAGGAATGCGAACCTCAGGAACCGATGATGTTCCTTGTGGATAGGAATATGTAGATACGCATCCTTTAAATCCACCGTGGTCATGAATTGACCTTCCTGGATGGAAGGAAGAATAGTTCGAATGGTTTCCATCTTGAACGATGGAACCTTGAGAAACTTGTTTAAGATCTTGAGATCTAAGATTGGTCTGAACGTTCCCTCTTTTTTGGGAACTATAAACAGATTGGAGTAGAACCCCATCCCTTGTTCTCTTAATGGAACGGGATGAATCACTCCCATTTTTAACAGGTCTTCTACACAATGTAAGAATGCCTGTCTTTTTATGTGGTCTGAAGACAACTGAGACCTGTGGAACCTCCCCCTTGGGGGAAGTCCCTTGAATTCCAGAAGATAACCTTGGGAGACTATTTCTAGCGCCCAAGGATCCAGAACATCTCTTGCCCAAGCCTGAGCGAAGAGAGAGAGTCTGCCCCCCACCAGATCCGGTCCCGGATCGGGGGCCAACATTTCATGCTGTCTTGGTAGCAGTGGCAGGTTTCTTGGCCTGCTTTCCCTTGTTCCAGCCTTGCATTGGTCTCCAAGCTGGCTTGGCTTGAGAAGTATTACCCTCTTGCTTAGAGGACGTAGCACTTTGGGCTGGTCCGTTTCTACGAAGGGGACGAAAATTTGGTTTATTTTTTGCCTTGAAAGGCCGATCCTGAGGAAGGGCGTGGCCCTTACCCCCAGTGATTAGTTAAACACTAAAAAACTCTAAGCCATCTCCGTGGAGATGTTGCCTGTACAACGGCAAAGAGAATGACTGGGGTAGGCGGAGCCTAGGAGGGATCATGTGACCAGCTTTGCTGGGCTCTTTGCCATTTCCTGTTGGGGAAGAGAATATCCCACAAGTAAGGATGACGCCGTGGACCGGACACACCTATGTTGGAGAAATGTATTGTTAACTAACTTAACTAGTAACAGTTACTTTTACTTAAGTAAAGTTAATTATATTACTAGTAGTGTGATGTCCTACTCCGTTTAAAAAAAAACAAAAAACTCAATAGTTAACTTCACTACTTGTTTTTTTCCTCCAGCTGCCCCAAAAAATACAAATTATGGCAGAGTCTGCTGCAGAGCCTGTGACAGTGGAAAAAAGTGTGCGACCCAAGTCCTCTAAAGCATGGGAGCATTTTACGCTTAATGCCGCAAAGAAGGTGGTCACCTGCAGAATTTGCAAGGCAGAGCTTATGTGGCACGGAAGCACCACAGTGATGAATGAACACATGAAAAGAAAACACGTGGGTTTCACTGAGGAAGGCGAGACATCAGGACAGTAAGTTAAACCACCAAAATTTACTAATTGTATTTGTAAACTAGTAGTAATAGTAGTAGTTACACAATGATAGACTATCCTTTTCTGCATAGACACTGACAGTCAAGACTCTATATGAATGATCATTCATTGATGATTGATCATTAAAAATTATATATCTCTTCTTTCTTTTCAGAAAGAAACAGCGCACCATGACAGAGTTTGTGCAGCGAAATCCCCCGTGCACTCCACAACAAGCATCAGTAATAACAGACTCTGTTTTTAAAATGATAGTTACTGACATGCGGCCACTGTCCATGGTCGAAGACAAAGGTTTTAAAAACATGGTCAGTGTACTAAACCCTGGATATACGCTTCCGTCAAGAACACATTTTACAAAACTGGTTGAAAGGAAGTACCAGGAGGCACTTAAAAATGTAAAGGGTGCCATCAGCGCTGCCGCTAATGAAAGCAGAATTGCCCTAACTGCGGACATATGGACAAGCATAGCAACTGAGGCTTACCTTGGCATTACATGCAATTACATTGGGGCTTACTGGAAAATGCATTCTATCTGCCTCACTACCATGCCTTTAGAAGACAGGCATACCGCAAAAAACATTGCAGAATGGTTGGAGGAGGTTGCTGCAAAATTTGAAATTCAACCACAAAAAATTATTGCCATTGTGCATGACAATGGTTTAAATATTGTGGCTGCTGCAAACATCCTAGGAGAGAAGTATGGATGGACCAGTATCCGCTGCACTGGTCACACCTTGCAGCTGGTCATCAATGCTGCATTAAAGAACTCTGGAATCGAGAGAGCCGTCAGTGCTGCAAGAGGACTAGTAGAACATTTTAAAAAAAGTGAACTCGCCAGCAGCAAGTTGAAGGAGAAGCAGAAGCAAATGGGAACATCTGAGCACAAGCTTCTTCAAGATGTTAGCACAAGGTGGAATAGCACTTACTATATGGTCGAGAAACTCATTGAGCAAAGGTGGCCGGTAACAGCAGCACTATCAGATCCATCAGTCACTCAAAGAGGCAAACACTATCTGGACTTAAAACCAGATCAGTGGAGTATTATAGAAGAACTCTCCACTGCTCTCAAGCCATTTGAGTGTGCTACTGTATACATGAGTGGCCAAGAATATGTCACTCTGTCTTCTGTGCCTGCACTTGTGAAGGGGCTTTTGCGGTCCAATGAGGGTGCTTCTTTTGAGTCGCATGCACTGAAGAGCTTCCAAGCCACTGCAGCAGACCAGCTCCAAACCAGATAGAAGGGGATCCTTTTTGAACAGGTCCCAAATTCAGTAATCCTTGCCTCTGCCCTGGACCCAAGATTTAGGCGACTCAAATTTTTAACGACAGAGCAAATTATTACTGTTCATGCAAAAGTGCAGACAGAGGCTCTTGCTGTAAGAAGAGAGATGGTGCGCCAGCAGAATACAGTTACGCCTGGAGGTACAGTTGCTGAGCCCTCAACATCTGCAGCATCTCTACTTGACTCACTCTTTGAGTCTGGGGGCAGCAGTGAAGAGGAGACTATTGAGGGGCAACATGAGGAGGACATTAATCTACAAGTTAGGACTGAAGTCCAAACTTATTTTGCAGAGAAGCCCCTTGCCAAGGAAGGAAACCCTTTGAGTTGGTGGAAAGGTAACCAAGAAAAATATCCTGCCTTGGCAAAACTAGCAAAATCCTACTTGTGCATACCAGGCACCTCCACACCATCAGAGCGACTCTTCTCTGCAGCAGGCAAAATAACTTCTAAAAAGAGAGCCAGCCTTAGTCCAGACCATGTGGACATGTTAGCATTTTTATATTCTAATGCAACGTTTCTGGAACAGTGATACTCCACCTCTTTTTCATAATACATCATGATTATTTGTTCTGCTAAAGTTTTTAAAAGTTTTTCATTGTAAGTTGTGTAAAAAATTACTTGTGTACAGTTGTACAGTGAACTAAGCAAGATAAAAAGTTTAAGTATTTGTATTTCTGCAGTTCTGCAGTTTTTTTAATACTCTGTTAAACCGAACAGAGTATGTTTGTTCATTAAATTATATATTTTTTCCAATTTCATATTGTTCTGAGTGTTTTTCTTGTTTTTCCCTGTTTTATCCAATTAATCGAAAAAATAATCGACCAACTAATCTATTATGAAAATAATCGTTAGTTGCAGCCCTACTGAGAACCAAATAATTTATTACCTTGGAAAGAAAGAGAAAGCAATTTTGACTTAGAAGTCATATCTGCATTCCAAGACTTAAGCCATAAAGCTCTTCTAGCTAAAATAGCTAAAGACATATACCTGACATCAATCCTAGTGATATCAAAAATGGCATCACAAACAAAGTTATTAGCATGTTGAAGAAGTTTAACAATGCTATAAGCATTATGGTCTGACACTTGTTGCGCTAAAGCCTCCAGCCAGAAGGTGGAAGCTGCAGCAACATCAGCCAAAGAAATAGCAGGTCTAAGAAGATTACCTGAACATAAATAAGTCTTCCTTAGAAAGGATTCAAGTACTATCTGCCGTAGGAATAGTAGTACGTTTAGCAAGAGTAGAGATAGCCCCATCAACTTTGGGGATTTTTTTCCCAAAACTCTAATCTATCAGATGGCAAAGGGTACAATTTCTTAAACCTTGGAGAAGGAGTAAATAAAGTACCCAGACTATTCCATTCCCTAGAAATTACTTCTGAAATAGCATTAGGAACTGGAAAAACTTCTGGAATAACTACATGAGGTTTAAAAACTGAATTTAAACGCTTATTAGTTTTAATATCAAGAGGATTAGACTCCTCCATATCTAATGCAATCAACATTTCTTTAAGTAAAGAACGAATAAACTCCATCTTAAACAAATATGAAGATTAATCAGTGTCAATATCTGAGGCAGAATCTTCTGAACCAGATAGATCCTCATCAGAGATAGCTAAGTCAGAATGATGGCGGTCATTTAAAAATTCATCTGAAATATGAGAAGTTTTAAAAGACCTTTTACGTTTACTAGAAGGAGGAATAACAGACAGAGCCTTCCGAATAGAATTAGAAACAAATTCTCTTACATTAACAGGAACATCCTGAACATTAGATGTTGAAGGAACAACAACAGGTAATGGATTATTACTAATGGAAATATTATCCGCGTTATATAGTTTATCATGACAACTAACACAAACTACAGCCGGAGGAACAGTTACCAAAAGTTTACAACAAATGCACTTAGCTTTGGTAGAACCAACATCAGGCAGCGTCTTTCCAGAAGTAGATTCTGATCCAGGGTCAGGTAGTGACATCTTATGTTATATGTAATAGAAAAAAACAACATATAAAGCAAAATTATCAAATTCCTTAAATGACAGTTTCAGGAATGGGAAAAAATGCAAAACAAAACAAGCCTCTAGCAACCAGAAGCAACTAAAAAGTGAGACTGAAATAATGTGAAAAAAAAAACTGCCGCCAAGTATGACGCCCACATTTTTTGGCGCCAAAAAACATCTGCAACAAACAAGCGTCAAAATGACGCAACCACGTGAAAACTTCCGGCGTCAACTAGGACGCCGGAAATGACGATATTCTCAAACGTCTTGCGCCAAAAATGACACAATAAATTGTAGCATTTTCTGCACCCGCGAGCCTAACAGCCCGCAATTTAGAAGAAAAAAAGTCAATTGAAAATTTTAAGGTAAGAAAAATATTTTATTCATATGCATTTTCCCAAAAAATGAAACTGACAGTCTGAAAGAAGGAACACTGATTATCCTGAATCATGGCAAATATAAGTTTAAAACATATATTTAGAACTTTATATGTAAAGTGCCCAACCATAGCTTAGAGTGTCATGAATAAAATAAGACATACTTACCCTAAGACACTCATCTACATATAGTAGATAGCCAAACCAGTACTGAAACGAGAATCAGTAGAGGTAATGGTATATAAGAGTATATCGTCGATCTGAAAAGGGAGGTAGGAGAAGAAATCTCTATGACCGATAACAGAGAACCTATGAAATAGATCCCCTAGGAAAACCATGGTATTCAAATAGGCAATACTCTCTTCACATCCCTCTGACATTCACTGCACTCAGAGGAAAACCGGGCTTCAGTCTGCTGCGAAGCGCATATCAACGTAGAAATCTAGCACAAACTTACTTCACCACCTGGGAGGCAAAGTTTGTAAAACTGAATTGTGGGTGTGGTGAGGGGTGTATTTATAGGCATTTTGAGGTTTGGGAAACTTTGCCCCTCCTGGTAGGAATGTATATCCCATACGACACTAGCTCATGGACTCTTGCCAATTACATGAAAGAAAAAAGACTAAACCCCAGGTAAGAAAATATTAAAAAATAACTTCCTAAAACATGATTCTCATACTGAAACTGTTAGACTGCAAAGGGAAATACACATAGACCTGACTCATGTCAAATATAAGTAAAATACATATATTAAAAACTTTATATTAATACATAAAGCGCCAAACATAGCTGAGAATGTCTAAAACAATGATACATACTTACCGAAGGCACCCATCTACATATAGCAGACAGCCAAACCAGTACTGAAAACTATCAGCGGAGGTAATGGTATATGAGAGTATATCGTTGATCTGAAAAGAGCGGTAGGAGATGAATCCCTACGACCGATAACAGAGAACCCTTGAAAAGATTTCCCGTGAGAGAAACCATGAAATTAATAGGCGATAATACTCTCTTCACATCCCTCTGACAAACACTGTACTCTGAGAGGAATTGGGCTTCAGAATGCTTAGAAGCACTTATCATAGAAGAAATCATAAAAATCAAGCACAAACTTACTTCACCACCTCCATAGGAGACAAAGTTTGTAAAACTGAATTGTGGGTGTGGTGAGGGGTGTATTTATAGGCATTTTGAGGTTTGGGAAACTTTGCCCCCCCTGGTAGGATTGTATATCCCATACGTCACTAGCTCATGGACTCTTGCCAATTACATGAAAGAAATAGGGCTGCCATCTAGTGCTCTTGGATAACATTCTTGCAAAACGTCTGCCATATAGTGCTCCAGAAACGGACTGGCTCCTTAGCATACGTCTGCTTTTCAACATAAGATACCAAAAGAACAAAGAAAATGTGATAATAGAAGTAATGTATTGTATGGTCTATCTGAAAATGAGGAAGAAAAATGATGTGTTTTATGTCCCTTTAACATAAGATGAAATGTTAAGACTTAACTACTTTTCTTATTTTTACCAACAAAGGGATAGTTCAAATGTAGCATTTTTCCCCAAAATCAAATCATTTGTGTGCTGAATACACCTACTTTTTCTAGCCAAGATGCACCCTGAATGAGTAGCATTCCACAGGGCAAGCATGCTCAATTAGTGTATTCATATTTCATTAAAATAGATTTTTCATATTATGCAACAAGAACTAAAACCATGTCCTAAAACGTGCAAATGTACCAATTTACACAGAAATAAACCTGGAAAATGGTGGTGTCTCAATTTTATTTAGTACATATTCCTATCAGCACCACAGGATTTATGTATTCACATTCGAGATTTCCAAACTATTTTACACATATCTGTGGCTGCTTTATTAGAGTTACTAATGGGATACATTACAACATAATATAAATTAAATATATAAAAAATGCAAAGCAATCAACCAACTGCTATTTAAAATTTTCATGCACTAATAACCATTTTTTTTCTTTTCACTATATAAACCAATTAACTCCCTTCTGACTTTCAGACTATATTATGCATTAACACATCCTGATTCCTTCAGTTTCTTTTACTATGTATTTGAGCTCATTAAGTCATTTACAAATAAACAAATTAAAAAGAGAAATGAAAACCACAACAGAGAAACCATAAATAGAACAAGAAATAAATCACAGCTTTTGCACTATGAAGTGAGTTCTGAGACATGCAGGGTTTAAAATAAAGAGAAGGAACGTTTTCCTCCCTTGTATGTGTGTGCAAAATAAAGAACGGCAGTTAAAAAGTAGATGCATTTCTGTGTAGAAGCTAGCAGAAAATAAACAAACCATATATATATATTTTTTTATCACAATAACTAAACATTCAAACCAAATTACTTACCAGCTATGGCTCCAGCCAACAGGAGATATCCAGGGCTAACTCTCCCATCCTCATTAGCAAAGGCGCTCTTCATATGCGCGTAACAAGGGAAATATATGGCTGAGAACGGTATGTCACGGAGAAAGCATGCCTTTGCACCCTGTGTTTAAAGCACACAAATCCAGTCTTGTTTTATTTGGGCTTTTTAAATAAATACAAAAACTATATATACTTTTTTTTTTCACTTTTATTACATTTGCTAAACTGGTATTGTATAAGATATGGTGAAAAAGTGAGCAAATACTGTCTCTGTCCCCAGGTGCACAGCGTTTAAAAGCTCAGCCTGGCACTGTGCATTTCAAATGGCACTGTTGGAATTGCAGGAAATGATGCCAACCTGCCCTTGACTGAACTGTAACTTAATACCTGCTGTAAAACACTTGTACACACACAATAAAGTTTTCTTCACATAGGAAGGTTAAGTTTATTCCAAGAGATCCACAATCTATACCCAAAACATTAAGCCAATAGTTTATGTTTATAAGGTTTCCTTTGGCATTAAAATTACATATGGTTCAAGAAGGAAAAAAAAACCACATTACCTGCTCTTGATTCAAAATTCATATATATATAAAATAATCTTATACCAAACTTGGCTCTGGTTTATAACAGATGCTTAACTGTACTTGGGTAAATATTCCAGATTGATTTAATTATAGATTTCTATTTTTGATTTATTTATAAC
Organism: Bombina bombina; assembly: GCF_027579735.1. NCBI lineage: Eukaryota > Metazoa > Chordata > Amphibia > Anura > Bombinatoridae > Bombina > Bombina bombina. The sequence goes on from NC_069503.1 coordinate 303,290,345, forward strand.
AACATGAAGGAAAATAAAAATCCAGCTTTAAAAAAAAATAATAAAAAAATGTGTTAAGAATGTAGTTTAAAGGGACATGATAATGTGAAAATAAATATACTAATTCATCAGAGCATCTTACTTTTGTACTTACAGTATGTCCCTTGCTAACTAGGGGCCAGATTACGAGTGGAGCACAAATTAACTCTGCCGCTTGAGCCTTAAATGCGCTAGAAGTAAGCTTTATGCACTTGTCGGGTTGAGCTCGTATTACGAGTTGCAAGTAAACAGTTTTTGCTCACGTGCTAAACCGACAAGCGCAAAAAGTCGAAGTTAGAATATTGCATGCATGTTCACATATCCCCCCCATAGAAGTCAATGAGAAAAAAGATGGAAAAAAACACCCCTCACATGCAAACCCCATCGCATATTCTCATTTGTGCTAACCTGACATGAAGAACATTGGAATGTGAAATATTCATATTTTCATAACAGAATTTGTTCTATTTAATAATAAATACATAATTATGTAGTTATACATATTATTAGAAAATAAAGTTGATAAACAACCATGAACCCATAATATCTATATCTAGTACCTCAACAAATGCACATTCTTCCAGTCTCAAATTACATGAACAATGTAATTTGAGAACTGAAGCTGCAAATACATTTTTATACAATCTTGATTTATTTTGCTAGGTTTTGCAAACACAACATAGGGGAAAACATGACATCGTAGGCCCAACAGCATTTTTAACATCTATTTAGCACCGTGATGTCACATTGGTTAAAAAAAACAAAAAATGTGTGTGCCCAAGCACACAAAAAATCCCATAGGGGGCGCTTCCTACTTACTCCAGAGTTTGAAAATAAACAATATAAACAAAATGAAGATAAAGTCCATATAATCCGGAACAGGCAACTCTCTGTCAAAGGATGGTCGAATCCTGGTACTTGACAATCTGCAGAAAGATAAACAGAGGCGCCACAATGGCCTAGTACCACCCAAATAAATGATATGAATGGATAAAGTTGGAAAAATACTCACAAGTGTAATGCACCCAATGGTGTTAATGAGGCGGGCTGCAGCTTTGCTGTAGTCCAGCTCACTGTTACCAACCGACTGTCATATCAGGTCTGGAACACTTGAGAAGGTAATCCCATTATCTGTGTATGGATAAAGAGCAAACAACCATAGCCCAATACCGTATATAAAGGGACAGCAGAATAGAAGACAAATGAATGCACTTACAGGATAGAGAGCACCTCCAGGTGTAGTAAGAGCAGTCTGGGACTTCACAGCCTCCCAGCTGACTGCACTCCACAGAAACAATTGTGGCAGCACCAATGTGCTGAGTAACACAGACTGGGATCTCTCAGTGACCCAGCTCACTGCTCCAATGGTTATGTGATCAAGCTGCCTCTAATCTGAAAGCATTTTGACAGTTTTTCACCACTAGAGGGCATTAGTTCATGTGTTTCACATAGATAACATTGAGCTCATGCACGTGAATTTACCAAGGAGTGAGCACTGATTGGCTAAAATGCAAGTCTCTCAAATGAACTGAAATAAGGGGGCAGTCTGCAAAGGCTTAGATACCCGGTAATTACAGAGGTAAAACATATATTATTATAACCGTTTGTTATGCAAAACTGGTGAATGGGTAATAAAGGGATTATCTATCGTTTTAAACAACAAACAATTCTGGTGTTGACTGTCCCTTTAAGTAGCTGTTTCCTCAGGCATATAGATATGCCTGAGGAAACAGCTAGTTAAGCCGAGAAACTAGTAGCAAGTGTCTCTAGGGGCAATTATATCCACCTATTTTTAAGTATTGTTTTTATATTTTGTTTTAATAAATTACCATTTTTATACTACAAACACGAGTCTGATTGAGAGGAGTGAGTCTGCTTGATCACATAACCATTGGAGCAGTGAGCTGGGTCACTGAGAGATCCCAGTCTGTGTTACTCAGCACATTGGTGCTGCCACAATTGTTTCTGTGGAGTGCAGTCAGCTGGGAGGCTGTGAAGTCCCAGACTGCTCTTACTACACCTGGAGGTGCTCTCTATCCTGTAAGTGCATTCATTTGTCTTCTATTCTGCTGTCCCTTTATATACGGTATTGGGCTATGGTTGTTTGCTCTTTATCCATACACAGATAATGAGATTACCTTCTCAAGTGTTCCAGACCTGATATGACAGTCGGTTGGTAACAGTGAGCTGGACTACAGCAAAGCTCCAGCCCGCCTCATTAGCACTATTGGGTGCATTACACTTGTGAGTATTTTTCCAACTTTATCCATTCATATAATTTATTTGGGTGGTACTAGGCCATTGTGGCGCCTCTGTTTTTGGAACGTTTTCATAACTTAGTTTCTAATACGTTTAGCTAATGGTTAGAAATAAAGTACACACAAATAGGGAGGCTGATATCATGGATTCAGTGCAGACACAAAGGATATGTAGTGAGTCCCAAATATATTAAGATGCTGGTAGTAGCGTTCTGAAGACCTCCAAATGAAAGAAAAAATATAATAGTGAAGTCCTGTTTAAATAACTGTAATGTTGAGAAAGAGCCATACTCAAGTAGCAGAGGTATAACTCAGCTCTAAGGATCCTTTAAAAAGGCAAGCGCCCTTTGGTGAAACATGAGTTGGATATGCTAGGAATTACATCACAAAGAGGATTGGGACTATCCTTGTGAACCAAAGACCACTAGCTAAAGACGCCAAGTGCAGATAGTTCAATGTTGTGGATTACCCCCCTTGCTTTACCCTGGTGATTGTATGTGATTCCCAAATCTTTTTTAACAAAAAATTTTTATTAACCATATTTCAAGCTTGTTTATGAAAATTGTTGCAGTAGTAAATGATTGGTTTTCCACTTTGCATGCCTATCCTGTATTTCCCGGGTTCTCCCATAATTTAATAAACAAAATTTACTCTCTCCCAGCTCCTATATTATATCCTCTATATCCTCTAAAAAAAAATCCCAGGGGCCTGGCAGTCAAGAAAAGGAATAATAAAAAAATATATAATAAGACCACATCCAAAAGTTGGACTCGGAGGATTAGGTAATAAGAGGGCATAGGGTGAAGGCATTGTATTCTCAGGCATTGAAGTAGTTTTTGGAGTGGAGCCACCCTGAGGAGACATGTGGACTGGTCTGATGGAGTGCTGTGTTGTGAGTTGAGCGCAGCAGACATCACCTGAGGCCCCTGTTTAGTAGGTGCGGCAGCTTTGGAACTTGCCCTTGGCTTGGAGTCAAAGGAGGCTAGGAGCGTTTGGTGGTCCTGACCTGGAGTGGTGTACTAGTGGCAGTGCTTGCTTGTAAGTTTGCTGAGCTTATAACTCTGCTGAACTATGGGTGGCAGCAGTGTGATGAGTCTTCCTTCCTTCCTTGATGTCTTGAAAACTCTTGATACCACCCTCTATCTTTTGTAGGTAGAGGGTGGACTCATAACAAAAAGGAGAGTCCACCTTACTGATCCACAGTCACCCAGGCAGGTGAGGTTAACTACTGTGACCTTCTCCTCTAACCAACAAAAGTGCTATTTCCTAAAGGTGCATACAATACATTCTGATGTAATATTTTAAAAGCAGACCATAAACATGAGACTGCAGCAATAAATAATTTTCCTTAACTATTTATTCATTCACAGGCTGCTACCACAGGTATAATGCATATGCACTGGGGCTCTTGCGCAACCTAGTTTGTACAGTAATTTAGAGATGATCATGGGCATTATTATGGTTTAATAAAATGTTATAAATAAATGAAAATTAAAAGATAACTGGTGTTTAACATAATCTCAGTGACATGAATTTTTAAAAGTATAATTAACAAAAATAATCTATAATACTGTTATGAAAGGAAATACATTAACATTTTTAGTATTTAGCATATAATGACATAACACTGTGCCTTAAGTATATTAATGTATCTTGTGTTGTGTACACACTTTCATACACGACTGTATAATGTTTAAATTCAGTAGTTTCACATGTACCATCTATCTGCATTACATTATGGCACATTATCCCTGTTAATTTCCTGCATTAAATTTTGTTGATTCCTACGTCTCCCTTATTTTATTTCAAGAAATGTTCGCAACCCTATAGATACCTCACACAACTATAGCTGTTAGTAGTAGGATGTCCGCTAATTAATCTGTGTAAAATATAGGTGAGGTGATGCTCAGTTAGTTTTAAAACATGACCCTGACTTCACAGAGAAGCAATTTTATTGTCCGCGGCAATTTTGAACTATTTTCCTATCTTTAACATTGAGTGGGCTAGTAACTTTTTCTAGTAGAAGTTATTACTTTTTTAGAAGTAGCTTTTACTGTGCACAGAGCATATGTACATATGTTCTGTAAGCCAGCATTCACACACTGCACTTTCTCAAAAAAGCATACATTGTTAGTGATGACTCAATTTGCATCATCACCGACTAATACATGCCACCACCTGCTCAGAAATCAGTGCTCAGAGGGTACATGAGGTATATGTATATATGCTCAGTGCACAGTAAAAGCTAAAACACTCACAACTTTTACCATTTTGGTTTAAACATATGCAACAGAAATGCTTCTTTTTCAATGTGCTTTTCAGTTTGGAGTTTTATGTTCCTTTAGGGTCTGAAAAATGTGTAGTCAAACATAAGTTGTAAAAGAAAAGAAAAAAAAAAAAAGTATTGTCACAGCCTATAATATAAAAAGCCAAGTCTTTATATATTATAGTCTACCTGATCTTCTGTAGTGTCCACACCAGAATGGTGGGCGGGACCCAGCGGGGTGAGGGCTGGACCGGGAGTGGTGGGGGAGGGGCAGGGTGTGTCAGTGGGGCGTGACTGGGCGTGGTCACGGTCCCGAGAGAGATCAATAGAAAGGTAGGAAAGCGAGAGAGCAAAAGAGAGGGGGGGGGGGGGGAGAGAGCAAAAGAGAGGGGGGGAAAGAGAGAGAGCAAAAGAGAGGGGGGAAGAGAGAGAGAGCAAAAGAGAAGGGGGAAGAGAGAGAGAGCAAAAGAGAAGGGGGAAGAGAGAGAGAGCAAAAGAGAAGGGGGAAGAGAGAGAGAGCAAAAGAGAGGGGGGAAGAGAGAGAGAGCAAAAGAGAGGGGGGAAGAGAGAGAGAGCAAAAGAGAGGGGGGAAGAGAGAGAGAGCAAAAGAGAGGGGGGAAGAGAGAGAGAGCAAAAGAGAGGGGGGAAGAGAGAGAGAGCAAAAGAGAGGGGGGAAGAGAGAGAGAGCAAAAGAGAGGGGGGAAGAGAGAGAGCAAAAGAGAGGGGGGAAGAGAGAGAGCAAAAGAGAGGGGGAGAGAGAGGGCAAAATAGGGGGGGGGGAGGGGGCAAAAGAGGGGGGAGAGAGAGGGCAAAAGAGAGGGGGGAGAGAGAGCAAAAGAGAGGGGGAGAGAGAGGGCAAAATAGGGGGGGGGGGAGGGGGCAAAAGAGGGGGGAGAGAGAGGGCAAAAGAGAGGGGGGAAGAGAGGGCAAAAGAGAGGGGGGAGAGAGGGAAAAAGAGAGGGGGAGAGAGGGCAAAAGAGAGGGGGGGAGAGAGGGCAAAAGAGAGGGGGGGAGAGAGGGCAAAAGAGGGGGGGAGAGAGGGCAAAAGAGAGGGGGGAGAGAGGGCAAAAGAGAGGGGGGGAGAGGGCAAAAGAGAGGGGGTAGAGAGAGGGCAAAAGAGAGGGGGAGAGAGGGCAAAAGAGAGGGGGTAGAGAGAGGGCAAAAACATAATTTATGCTTACCTGATAAATTTATTTCTCTTGTAGTGTATCCAGTCCACGGATCATCCATTACTTATGGAATATATTCTCCTTCCCAACAGGAAGCTGCAAGAGTCCACCCACAGCAAAGCTGCTATATAGCTCCTCCCCTAACTGCCATATTCAGTCATTCGACCGAAAACATGCAGAGAAAGGAAAAACCATAGGGTGCAGTGGTGACTGTAGTTCAAATGAAAAAATTACCTGCCTTAAAGTGACAGGACGGGCCGTGGACTGGATACACTACAAGAGAAATAAATTTATCAGGTAAGCATAAATTATGTTTTCTCTTGTTAAGTGTATCCAGTCCACGGATCATCCATTACTTATGGAATACCAATACCAAAGCTAAAGTACACGGATGATGGGAGGGACAAGGCAGGTACTTAAACGGAAGTTACCACTGCCTGTAAAAAACCCTTTCTCCCAAAAATAGCCTCCGAAGAAGCAAGGTATCAAATTTGTTAAATTTGAAAAGTATGAAGCGCAGACCAAGACTCCGTCTTGTAAATCTGTTCAACAGAAGCCACATTTAAAAAAGGCCCAAGTGAAAACCACAGCTCTAGTAGAATGAGCTGTAATCCCTTCAGGAGGCTGCTGTCCAGCAGTCTCATAAGCTAAATGAATTATGCTTTTTAACCAAAAAGACAGAGAGGCTGCTGAAGTCTTTTGACCTCTCCTCTGTCCAGAATAGACAACAAACAAGGTGAACGTTTGATGAAAACTGTAGTAGCTTGTAAGTAAAACTTTAAAGCACAAACCACGTCCAATATTGTGTAATAGACGTTCCTTCTTTGAGGAAGGATTAGGATACAAGCATGGAACAACTATCTCTTGAGTGATGTACTTGTTAGATACCACCTTAGGAAAAAACCCAGGTTGGTACGCAGGACTACCTTATCCGTACGAAGGACCAGATAAGGAGAATCACATTGTAACACAGATAACTTGGAGACTCTACGAGTCGAGGAATTAGCTACCCAAAAGGAACTTTCCAAGATAAAGATTGATATCTATGGAACAAAAAAGGTTCAAACGGAACTTCTTGAAGAACCTTAAGAATCAGGTTTAAGCTCCATGGCGGAGCAACAGTTTTAAACACAGGCTTGGATCTAACCAAAGCCTGACCAAATGCCTGAACGTCTAGAATACCTGCCAGACGCTTGTGCAAAAAAATAGACAGAGTAAAAATCTGTCCCCTTTTAAGGAATTAGCTGACAACCCTTTTCTCAAAAACATCTTGGAGAAAAGATAATATCCTGGGAATCCAGACTTTACTCCATGAGTAACCCTTGGATTCATAACAATCAGATATTTACACCATATCTATGTTCAATTTTCCTAGAGACAGGCTTTCATGTCTGTATTAAGGTATCAATGACTGACTCGGAGAAGCCATGCTTTGATAACATCAAGCGTTCAGTCTCCAGGCAGTCCATCTCAGATTGATTCTATTTAGATGGTTGAAAGGACCCTGAGGTAGAGGGACCTGTCTCTGAAGCAGAGACCGTGATGGAAAGGATGACATGTCCACCAGATCTGCATACCAGGTCCTGCGTGGCTACGCAGGCGCTGTCAAAAACACCAAAGCCCTCTCCTGCTTGGTCTTGACCTCCGGAGGAAATCCCACTCCCCCGGAAGAAAAGTCTGACGACTTAGAAAATCCACCTCCCAGTTCTCAACACCTGGGATATGGATAGCTGATAGACAAGAGTGAGTCTCTGTCCAGTGAATTATTGTAAGACTTCTAACATCGCTAGGGAACTTCTGTTCCCCCTTGATGGCTGATGTAAGCCACAGTCGTGTATATTGTCCGACTGAGTATGATGTACCTCAGAGTTGCTAACTGAGGCCAAGTCTGAAGAGCATGGAATATCACTCCCAGTTCCAGAATATTTATTAGAAGGAGGGTCTCCTCCTAAGTCCACTATCCCTGAGCCTTCAGGGAGTTCCAGACTGCATCCCAACCTAAAAGGCTGGCATCTATTGTAACAATTGTCCCATCTGACCTGCGGAAGGTCATACCCTTGGACAGATGGACCCGACATAGTCACCAGAGAAGAGAATCTCTGGTCTCTTGGTCCAGGTTTAACAGGGGGACAAATCTGTGTAATCCCCGTTCCTCTGACTGAGCATGCATAGTTGCAGCGGTCTGAAATGTAGACGTGCAAACGGTACTATGTCCCTTGCCGCTACCATTAAGCCGATTTCATTCATGTACTGAGCCACCGAAGGGCGCGGATGGGATGAAAAAAAAAAAAAAAAAAACACGGCAGAAATTTTGAAACTTTGACAACCTGGACTCCGTCAGGTAAATTTTCATTTCTACAGAATCTATCAGAGTCCCTAGGAGGGAAACCCTTGAGATTGGGGATAGAGAACTCTTTCCTTGTTCACTTTCCACCCATGTGATCTCAGAAATGCCAGTACTACGTCCGTATGAGACTGGGCAATTTGGATGTTTGACGCCTGTATCAGGATGTCGTCTAAATAAGGGGCCACTTCTATGCCCCGCGGTCTAAGGACCGCCAAAGCGACCCCAGAACCTCCATAAAGATTCTTGGGTCTGTAGATATCCCAAAGGAAAGAGCTACAAACTGGTAATGCCTGTCTAGAAAGGCAAACCTGAAAAACGATGGTGATCTTTATGCATCACAATGTGAGGATAAGCATCCTTCAAATCCATTGTAGTCCTCTATTGACTCTCCTGGATCATAGTTAATATGGTACGAATAGTTTCCATCTTAAATGACGGAATTCTGAGGAATTTGTTTAAGATCTTTAGATCCAAAATAGGTCTGAAGGTTCCCTCTCCTTGGGAACCACAAACAGATTTGAGTAAAAACTCTGTCCCTGTTCCTCTCTTGGAACTGGATGGATCTCGTACACAATGTAAGAATGCCTCCTTCTTTATCTGGTTTGCAGATAATTGTGAAAGGCGAAATCTCCCCTTTTTTGGGGGGGGGGAATCTTTGAAATCCAGAAGATATCTCTGGGATATAAATTCCAATGCCTAGGGATCCTGGGCATCTCTTGCCCACGCCTGGGCAAAGAATGAAAGTCTGCCCCCTATAGGATCCGTTACCGGATAGGTGTCCGTTCCTTCATGCTGCCTTAGAGGCAGCAGCAGGCTCCTTGGCCTGCTTATCTTTGTTCCAGGTCCGATTGTCTCCAGACCGCCTTGGACTGAGCAAAAATTCCCTCTTGTTTTGCCTTAGAGGAAGAGGATGCCACACCTGCCCTGAAGTTTTTAAAAGGTACGAAAATTAGACTTTTTTTTTTTTTTTTTTTGCCCTTGATTTAGACCTATCCTGAGGAAGGGCATGACCTTTTCCTCCAGTGATATAAGCAATAATCTCCTTCAAACCAGGCCCGAATAGGGTCTGCCCCTTGAAGGGAAGTTAAGTAGCTTATTTATTAAAGTCACGACAGCTGACCATGATATAAGCCATAGCGCTCTGCGCGCCAGTATAGTAAAAAACAGAATTCTTAGCCGTTAGTCTAGTCAAATGAACAAGGCATCAGAAAACAAAGGAATTGGCTAGCATAAGCTTGTCAAATATATTCATCCAATGGAGTCGCTTAACTGTAAAGCCTCATCAAGAGACTCAACCCAGAACGCTGCAGTAGCAGTGACAGAAGCAATGTATGCAAGGGGCTGCAGGATAAAACCCTGTTGAATAAACATTTTTTATCCATTGGATCTAAAAAGCACAACTGTCCTCGTCAGAGGTAGTGGTACGCTTAGCTAGAGTAGAAACTCTTCTCTCCACCTTAGGAACTGTCTGCCAGAAGTCCCGTGTGGTGGTAACTATTAGAAAACATTCTTCTAAAAATTAGGAGGGGAAGAGAACGGCACACCTGGTCTATCCCATTCCTTATTAAAAAAAATTTTAGTAAACCTCTTTAGGTATTGGAAAAACATCAGTACACACCGGCACTGCATATTATTTATCCAGTCTACACAATTTCTCTGGCCCTGCGATTGTACACATTCATTCAGAGCAGCCAAAGCCTCCCTGAGCAACAAGTGGAGGTTCTCAAGCATAAATTTTAAATGTAGAAATATCAGAATCAGGTTAAATCATCTTCCCTGAGTCAAAAAAAAAAAAAAAAATCACCCACAGACTAAGCATATTGTGAGGTAGTATCATACATGGTTCTTAAAGCGTCTGTATGCTCTGTATCTACCCCCAGAGCTAACTGCTTTCCTTTAATTTCAGGTAGTCTGACTAATACTGCTGCCAGAATATTATTCACCACCTTTGCCATGTCTTGTAAAATAAACGCTATGGGCGCCCTTGATGTACTTGGCGCCATTTGAGCGTGAGTCCCTGAAGCGGGAGTCGAAGGGTCTGACACGTGGGGAGAGTTAGTCGGCATAACTTTCCCCTCGACAGAATCCCCTGGTAAAGAAACGCTATGGGTGCCCTTGATGTACTTGGCGCCATTTGAGCGTGAGTCCCTAAAGCGGGAGTCAAAAGGTCTGACACGTGGGGAGAGTTAGTCGGCATAACTACCCCCACGACAGAATCCTCTGGTGATAATGTTTTTAAAGACAAAAAATGATCTTTATTGTTTAACATGAAATCAGTACATCTGGTACACATTCTAAGATGGGGTTCCACCATGGCTTTAAAACATAATGAACACAGAGCTTCCTCTATGTCAGACATGTTAGAACAGACTAATAATGAGACTAGTAAGCTTGGAAAACACTTTAAATCAAGTTAACAAGCAAATATATAAAACGTTACTGTGCCTTTAAGAGAAACAAATTTTGCCAAAATTTGAAATAACAGTGAAAAAAGGCAGTTAAACTAACAAAATTTTTACAGTGTATGTAACAAGTTAGCAGAGCATTGCACCCACTTGCAAATGGATGATTAACCCCTTAATACAAAAAACAGATTAACAAAACAAAAAATATGTTTTAAACAGTCATAACAGCTCCTACTTTTGAAGCCCTTTTGAGCCCTTCAGAGATGTCCTATAGCATGCAGGGGACTGCTGAGGGAAGCTGAATGTCACTATTTGTAATTTTAACTGCACCAACTGTAACTTTTATACTATAACAGTGGAAAGCCTCAGGAAACTGTTTCTATGCAAAATTTAAGCCAGCCATGTGGAAAAAACTTAGGCCCCAATAAGTTTTATCACCAAACATATGTTAAAAAACGATTAAACATGCCAGCAAACGTTTTAAAACACATTTTTACAAGAGTATGTATCTCTATTAATAAGCCTGATACCAGTCGCTATCGCTGCATTTAAGGCTTTACTTACATTACTTCGGTATCAGCAGTATTTTCTTAGTCAATTCCATTCCTAGAAAAATATTTTACTGCACATACCTTATCTGCAGGAAAACCTGCACGCCATTCCCCCTCTGAAGTACCTCACTCCTCAGAATGTGTGAGAACAGCAAATGGATCTTAGTTACGTCTGCTAAGATCATAGAAAAACGCAGGCAGATTCTTCTTCCAAATACTGCCTGAGATAAACAGCACACTCCGGTGCCATTTAAAAATAACAAACTTTTGATTGAAGAATAAACTAAGTAGAAAGCACCACAGACTCTCACAACCTCCTATCTATGTTGAGGCTTGCAAGAGAATGACTGAATATGGCAGTTAGGGGAGGAGCTATATAGCAGCTTTGCTGTGGGTGGACTCTTGCAGCTTCCTGTTGGGAAGGAGAATATATTCCATAAGTAATGGATGATCCGTGGACTGGATACACTTAACAAGAGAAAGAGAGGGGGTAGAGAGAGGGCAAAAGAGGGGGGGTAGAGAGAGGGCAAAAGAGATGGGGTAGAGAGAGGGCTAAAGAGAGGGGGGAGAGAGGGCAAGAGAGAGGTGGGAGAGAGGGCAAAAGAGAGGGGGGAGCAAAAGATGGGGAGAGAGAGCAAAAGAGAGGGAGAGAGAGCAAAAGAGAGGGGGGAGAGAGAGCGCAAAAGAGAAGGGGGAGAGAGAGTGCAAAAGAGAGAGGGGGAGAGAGAGCAAAAGAGAGAGGGAGAGAGAGAGGGAGAGAGAGGGAGGAGAGAGAGCAAAAGAGAGAGGGAGGAGAGAGAGAGCAAAAGAGAGAGGGAGGAGAGAGAGAGCAAAAGAGGAGGGGGAGAGAGCAAAAGAGAGAGGGAGGAGAAAGAGAGCAAAAGAGAGAGGGGAGAGAGAGAGCAAAAGAGAGAGGGGAGAGAGAGAGCAAAAGAGAGAGGGGAGAGAGAGAGCAAAAGAGGAGGGGGGAGAGAGCAAAAGAGGAGGGGGGAGAGCAAAAGAGAGAGGGAGAGAGAGAGCAAAAGAGAGGGAGGAGAGAGAGCAAAAGAGAGAGGGAGGAGAGAGAGAGCAAAAGAGAGAGGGAGGAGAGAGAGAGCAAAAGAGGGAGGAGAGAGAGAGCAAAAGAGAGAGGGAGGAGAGAGAGCAAAAGAGAGAGGGAGGAGAGAGAGAGCAAAAGAGAGAGGGGAGAGAGAGAGAGCAAAAGAGAGAGGGGAGAGAGAGAGCAAAATAGAGGGGGTAGAGAGAGGGCTAAAGAGAGGGGGAGAGAGGGCAAAAGAGAGGGGGTAGAGAGAGGGCAAAAGAGAGGGGGTAGAGAGAGGGCTAAAGAGAGGGGGGAGAGAGAGGGCTAAAGAGAGGGGGGAGAGAGGGCAAAAGAGAGGGGGGAGCAAAAGATGGGGAGAGAGAGCAAAAGAGAGAGGGAGAGAGAGCAAAAGAGAGGGGGGAGAGAGAGCGCAAAAGAGAAGGGGGAGAGAGAGTGCAAAAGAGAAGGGGGAGAGAGAGAGCAAAAGAGAGAGGGGGAGAGAGAGCAAAAGAGAGAGGGAGAGAGAGAGCAAAAGAGAGAGGGAGAGAGAGAGCAAAAGAGAGAGGGAGAGAGAGAGCAAAAGAGGAGGGGGGAGAGAGCAAAAGAGGAGGGGGGGGAGAGCAAAAGAGGAGGGGGGGAGAGCAAAAGAGGAGGGGGGAGAGCAAAAGAGAGGGAGAGAGAGAGCAAAAGAGAGAGGGAGGAGAGAGAGAGAGAGCAAAAGAGAGAGGGAGGAGAGAGAGCAAAAGAGAGAGGGAGGAGAGAGAGAGCAAAAGAGAGAGGGGAGAGAGAGAGAGAGCAAAAGAGAGGGGAGAGAGAGAGCAAAAGAGGAGGGGGGAGAGAGCAAAAGAGGAGGGGGGAGAGAGCAAAAGAGGAGGGGGGAGAGAGCAAAAGAGGAGGGGGGAGAGCAAAAGAGAAGGGGGGATTGAGAGAGCAAAAGAGAGAGGGGGGAGAGAGAGAGCAAAAGAGAGGGGGAAAGAGAGAGAGAGCAAAAGAGAGGGGGGAGAGAGAGCAAAAGAGAGGGGAGAGAGAGAGAAAAAGAGAGGGGGGAAAGAGAGGGCAAAGGAGAGGGAATGGGGAGAGCAAGGGGTGGGACCGCTGTACTGCAAAAAAAGGCCCGTGTACACAGGCTTTAGGACTAGTCAAATAACAGTAATTAAAATAACAATAATTATAACAAACATTCATAACCTAAAAGACATCTAGATATACTGTAGACACTTGCTCTGGATTGTAACTTGCCAACAGGGGATATAGTTGAATTGTTATATATTTGCTAATAGTTACATTTGCTCATAACTAAGCTACCTAGGAGAAATATACCCAAAATATTCCACCATCAAAAAGCTTTAAGATGTCAGACCTCTGTCCAGTTTATAACTGGCAAATGCATACTGGCAGACTATTGCCAACAGATTGCCAGCTGGCTGTCAGAGATAGCTGAAACACATTTATAGTATCTGGCAGGAAAGTGGTTAAATAGCAGAAAGATTAGTAGACTAAGCTGGTCAGTTTTCCTGTAACTTGCTATGTACTGAGATAGGGGTACTCAGGCATACACAGATTGCTCGGCATAGTCATTGCTCGATGGCTAGTGTTCAGGATGGCAGCAATGCTATGTTTCCCTCTCTATCCTGATGAAGTTCTGTGGAAGTAAAAAACGCAGGGCTCATTTATCTTCAAGTTAATTGTCCGCAGCAAGCCAGGTCAATTAGGAAAGCTTAAGGAGATTGGCTATGGTACCTTAAACAGAAAAAGGAAACATTTATTTTAACGTTCACACCTTTGTGATGTGGACAGCTTGTTGAAAGTCAAAGGGGCTTTCGATTAATCCCCTGTAAGTTGTTTTGGATCATCCAAACGTTTATTCTGGCAATTCATAAGCAACCCTGCCAAGCATTACATTGTTGGGTGACAGTTTGTGAAATCTTTAAAGTTAAAACATCATTGTACATCGGCCAATTCCTGAGTGAGGATTGGGGCTTCCTTTTAAACATGTTTTTATTATTTTTATTAATATTTAATATGTTCTACTCATTTACTTATATTTTGGGGGGAACTTTTTATAAACGTGCACATACGTAAGATTTTGTACATACTGGTCTAGGTTCACTATGGATTCAGGGAGCGCTCAGATAGAGACGTTCATCCAATTACTGTTATATGCTGCAATCAAAGAATGATGTAGCTCTCCAAATATTAGTGAACCAGTTCCATAAGAAAGTTACTGGAAATCATTCAACAGATTTCTGCAGTCATAGCAAATCTATGCCACCACAGACAAATATGCACATTCAAAAACACTTGATGAGAAAACAGATTTCAAAAGTGTAGTGCCTAATATGTAAATAATATTTGAAATAAAACTATATAAAATTAATTATTTTTATTATACAAGCCCATGAGGCAAACAATATAAAAAAAATACATTTTAAAGATCTATTAAACATTAACTAAAAAATGTTGTGTAAATAAACAAAAAGTAGTAGCCATTTAACCACTGGATTTACCCAAAACTGGTTACACAGCTGAAGGTGCCTGGAGCACTTTAGCAGGGTTTAATAATCTAAAATCTCATCTCATTATCTGATCATTTAGGCAGGGAATATCCTCTTGTACAGTAACCAGGGATGAACATACCCACAAGGCTGAGCTAAGGCATTTCTTTAGCATGCTAATTCTTGCTTGGTCCAGCCCAACCTGCAAGTAAGGCTCTAAACAACTATTTCTACAACAAGGGGAGAGTAATTATACTCACAAAGGCACCTCTGTGTCGGGTTGGGCACAAGGAGCCAGCAGGTCTGGGAGACGCAGGCTTAACCTTGTCTCCTGCAGTGAATGCACATTGTCTCGTGTAGGGGGAAAAATGCCAGACAGGGGACCTTAAACTATGGAAGACAGAGGTGCACCTTGTCTGGGAGGGTTATTTAATGCTTCTGGCACCTGTATATGCTCCCACCCCCTTCTTTTATTTTTTTCCTCTCCTACAGTACCTTGCAGGTTTAGAAATGATTTGGCATCTGTGATTGTTATTTGGATCCCATGGCTGTAAACAATAGGCAGCAAGTCATTTCTTGATCCATTAATTTGAGTCTACCTTTGCTACCCACTATACAAACTTATTAACCCATTCTTACCTCTTAGTACTGCTAGGAACGGAAGTAAATGCAATGAAAATTGCCTTTCAAGGTAAAGATTTCCGGCAGTATGAAGATTTAGCAAATTGCACTTCTGTAGTATTTGCAAACCTCAATCATTCACAACAGTTTCATAGCCCTGGCTGGGGGTGTCACAGTAAATTAGTGCTGCAGGCGATTGATGACATAATACGTAAAAATATAGAAACACATTTACAAAGTGTAGCATCATTTGTTAAATAATGATCATTTCTCTTTTTATTTGATCTTGGCTTATTTAAACTTTACAATTAATAAATAGTTTATATTTCATTTGTACCAATTGGTTACTCTATATAGGACCTTTTGCTGTGCTTTTAAAGAAAACAGAATAGTGTCAAATAACAGCAACAAAATTAGCATTATAATGCAGTTCAAATGAAAAATCCCAGCGGCGAGCTGTTTGTTGTAAGCCATAGCATTTAGATTACTACGTACTACGCTATTAGATATTACATCCAAAACCAACCTGATGCAGACTATCCAAACACAGAATAGCCTTTTAAATCAGTCTGCTTTTATCTTAATATGGGGCATAGTAAATATATAACTATTGCAATTTCCCTGCACTTAAGCTGCAGGTCGATGCACCTGCTAAAGGGTGTCAAGGGAATTAAAGAAACAAAAAAGTGGTATTGGAAATACACAGCTCTTCATTTTAAATATAATTCGGAGCATGTTGGCAATGTAGTGGTGATTGGAAACATGCTTTTGTTAAATGTTAATTACTAAATGACTAAATGATTATTTAGCTTTGCTCGCAAAGGGCTGCGAATACAACAGTATGTCATATGTGCTCATATTTGCCCCCTACATCTGCGCTAAGTGACACAAGTGACTGCTGTGTATTTCAAATAACCCTTTAAGACTAAGGGCGACAAATCTGTGATAGCTGGATAAAACTATTTCTATGACAGAGAATATGCTGGGACACACTTGTGACAACACAGACTCGCTCATCGAGCACAAGACAAAAAAATAAAAATAAAAGTTCACTGGCTTAAAGTACAGCTCAAAATAAATTGAAATTGGCAACAAAGATTACAATTACTTTGCTGCTCCCTCTGGCTCTGAAAAGGGTACGCTATTTTGCAGCATATATAAAGTGCTTTGTCATTCATATTGAAAATAAATGAAAGGTTTTGATAATTGCATAAGTCAATGCATATACTTCAATTGCTGCATCTGTTATAAAATGAACACTTTACGCTTTAAAAAGGTCACCGTTTAATCTACTTAAATGTTGTGTGGGTACACGATACAGTTCCAGAAAATTCAATGCTGTCAACTGTGGTGCTTCAGGTAAGAATATGACGCCCTTGCTCCATATACAGTTGGAGGTGGTGCCTCTAATAATTGTACATACATATGTATAAAGTGGTCAATGTCCCAATGCATTGCAGTTATTTGAGTTTGTTCCCATTACCCGATTTGTTGTATACAAGAATATTCTGTTGTTTTTGTTGGATAATTTGTGTGCTGTGTTGTAAACTAATTTGCACAAAGGAATACAAAATGCTAGTGGCAATAAAAAGCTCTCCAAAACAGCAGGTAGAATAAATGAAGAAAAAAAAAGGTAGTGTTAATCTCTATTCAGTAATGTGTATTGCTCTCCGGGCTAAAACATACAGAACAGCCTACCCACACAAAAGGATTTATTTCCTCATTGTCATGTTAACAGGGCTTGTTGCAGGCCTCAGATGTACCGTAATCAGTGATAACCCTGTAGAATCAGAATTATTGCCCAAACAGGACACTGTAAGTGCTCTGTATATATAAATCAAATATATTGAATGTTGCACCCCTCAGTGATTCACTAAAATGCACGTGGCATTGGGTAATGGGGTTGCTGTCTGTGTATAAAACAATATATGAAAACAACAGGCCACAAATAATTACTATGAGAACAACACAAGAGGGCCTTATTGTACTCTACCTGCCTTGCTACTGTGTATAGAACTAAAATAATGGATTAGAAGGTGCTGGACAGATGACTTAGTAAATTAAAGCCCTGGAATGTTTATACTGAAGTAGATCCGCACTTTACAATTCTATAATTAGAATGTTATAAATTTTAGTCATTTCTTTCCTGCTTGAGAACAATGGTTTGCATATTTGGTTCCATAGCTTTAAAAAAAAAAAGTTTTGGTACCAGACAGGTATTTTTATTTGCTGTTTTGCATCATTTTCTGAGATAAGAAGACAACAGGCTATTATGTTTTAGTATATGGTGGGTTTACATTTTCTTAAGATTCCAATTCAAATTTAAAATACCTTGTAAAGGCCAAAAAAGCCCAGATCCTTTAGAACAGTCAGAGCGCTGACACGAGGGCCTGTAGTGATTTCTCCCGCCACTTGTAAACGAATCTTCACAATCTCCAGAGGGTTGGTAAAAATCACCTGAGAACCTCCAGCCTAAAGGACAAGTGACAAATGCTGAGTGAGTGTTTGATAAAAGACAGATCAGTATAAGAATCAGGAAATGCTTCAGTTAACAATTAATGTGAGTGATTTTATCAGATGCCCCACACACACACTTCACTCTTATTTATGAAGCTAACGAGCAGCATTTAATCTAATATGAAATTATTAAAAGGCTATTGGTAAACAAGAGAAAGTTATCCGTGAGACAAGCCATTGTACCTTTCCCACTACAAACGGATACCTGTACAAAAATGACGCACTTGCCCCTGTCTGATAAATGTGAAATGTTTTTACAGATATTTATATCTAGCTATTGCAACTTTAAATCTGTGTCTGTGTCTCAGTTGCATCTGGGAAGACTAACACTTAAAAAAGAATGGTGAAAATAAAGGGTGCTTTATATTTTCGCACGAGGGTCCATATTGTTTTCTTTCCTTCCTTCCTTTCATTATTGAGAATGTGCAATTTGGGAAAAGAAAAAAAAGTTGAAGAGAAGTCAAACCCAAGCACCTCACCAAGGCCCCTCTATCAAACTTCTAATACTGCCTGCATTCTGCAACTGTGAGTGCACTCGAACTAGATGAGGCCTTACTTAAAAATGCCTTTAAAACCTATAAAGAATCAGCATTTATAGGCTGGAATAGGTGCCCTTTCTATGTCCTGGACACTACACAGAATACCCTGGGTGATCATTCCCTGACTATGGCAGCATCCACCCATAAACCTGAGACAGAGTGTAGGACCCAGGAACTGGAGTTGCTTTGGTGAGTTGCTAAAAAACTGAATTTATACTTACCTGATAAATTACTTTCTCTTACGGTGTATCCAGTCCATGGATTCATCCTTACTTGTGGGATATTCTCATTCCCTACATGAAGTGGCAAAGAGAGCACACAGCAGAGCTGTCCATATAGCTCCCCCTCAGGCTCCGCCCCCCCAGTCATTCGACCGACAGTTAGGAGAAAAAGGAGAAACCATAGGGTGCAGTGGTGACTGTAGTTTAAATGAAAAATGTTTAACCTGACTTAATTGCCAGGGCGGGCCGTGGACTGGATACACCGTAAGAGAAAGTAATTTATCAGGTAAGCATAAATTCTGTTTTCTCTTACAAGGTGTATCCAGTCCACGGATTCATCCTTACTTGTGGGATACCAATACCAAAGCTTTAGGACACGGATGAAGGGAGGGAACAAGTCAGGTAACCTAAACGGAAGGCACCACTGCTTGCAAAACCTTTCTCCCAAAAATAGCCTCCGAAGAAGCAAAAGTATCAAATTTGTAAAATTTGGCAAAAGTATGCAGTGAAGACCAAGTCGCTGCCTTACAAATCTGTTCAACAGAAGCCTCATTCTTGAAAGCCCATGTGGAAGCCACAGCTCTGGTGGAATGAGCTGTAATTCGTTCAGGAGGCTGCAGTCCAGCAGTCTCATAAGCCAATCGGATGATGCTTTTCAGCCAGAAGGAAAGAGAGGTAGCAGTCGCTTTCTGACCTCTCCTCTTACCAGAATAGACAACAAACAAGGATGATGTTTGTCTGAAATCTTTAGTTGCTTTTAAATAGAATTTTAAAGCACGAACCACATCAAGATTGTGTAATAGTCATTCCTTCTTAGAAACTGGATTAGGACACAGAGAAGGAACAATGATTTCCTGGTTAATATTCTTATTAGAAACCACTTTCGGAAGAAAACCAGGTTTGGTACGCAAAACAACCTTATCTGCATGGAACACCAGATAGGGTGAATCACACTGCAAAGCAGACAATTCTGAAACTCTTCGAGCAGCAGAAAACAGAATTTATGTTTACCTGATAAATTACTTTCTCCAACGGTGTGTCCGGTCCACGGCGTCATCCTTACTTGTGGGATATTCTCTTCCCCAACAGGAAATGGCAAAGAGCCCAGCAAAGCTGGTCACATGATCCCTCCTAGGCTCCGCCTACCCCAGTCATTCGACCGACGTTAAGGAGGAATATTTGCATAGGAGAAACCATATGGTACCGTGGTGACTGTAGTTAAAGAAAATAAATTATCAGACCTGATTAAAAAAACCAGGGCGGGCCGTGGACCGGACACACCGTTGGAGAAAGTAATTTATCAGGTAAACATAAATTCTGTTTTCTCCAACATAGGTGTGTCCGGTCCACGGCGTCATCCTTACTTGTGGGAACCAATACCAAAGCTTTAGGACACGGATGAAGGGAGGGAGCAAATCAGGTCACCTAAATGGAAGGCACCACGGTTTGCAAAACCTTTCTCCCAAAAATAGCCTCAGAAGAAGCAAAAATATCAAACTTGTAAAATTTGGTAAAAGTGTGCAGTGAAGACCAAGTCGCTGCCCTACATATCTGATCAACAGAAGCCTCGTTCTTGAAGGCCCATGTGGAAGCCACAGCCCTAGTGGAATGAGCCGTGATTCTTTCGGGAGGCTGCCGTCCGGCAGTCTCGTAAGCCAATCTGATGATGCTTTTAATCCAAAAAGAGAGAGAGGTAGAAGTTGCTTTTTGACCTCTCCTTTTACCGGAATAGACAACAAACAAGGAAGATGTTTGTCTAAAATCCTTTGTAGCTTCTAAATAGAATTTTAGAGCGCGAACAACATCCAAATTGTGCAACAAACGTTCCTTCTTTGAAACTGGTTTCGGACACAGAGAAGGTACGATAATCTCCTGGTTAATGTTTTTGTTAGAAACAACTTTTGGAAGAAAACCAGGTTTAGTACGTAAAACCACCTTATCTGCATGGAACACCAGATAAGGAGGAGAACACTGCAGAGCAGATAATTCTGAAACTCTTCTAGCAGAAGAAATTGCAACTAAAAACAAAACTTTCCAAGATAATAACTTAATATCAACGGAATGTAAGGGTTCAAACGGAACCCCCTGAAGAACTGAAAGAACTAAATTGAGACTCCAAGGAGGAGTCAAAGGTTTGTAAACAGGCTTAATTCTAACCAGAGCCTGAACAAAGGCTTGAACATCTGGCACAGCTGCCAGCTTTTTGTGAAGTAACACAGACAAGGCAGAAATCTGTCCCTTCAGGGAACTTGCAGATAATCCTTTTTCCAATCCTTCTTGAAGGAAGGATAGAATCTTAGGAATCTTAACCTTGTCCCAAGGGAATCCTTTAGATTCACACCAACAGATATATTTTTTCCAAATTTTGTGGTAAATCTTTCTAGTTACAGGCTTTCTGGCCTGAACAAGAGTATCGATAACAGAATCTGAGAACCCTCGCTTCGATAAGATCAAGCGTTCAATCTCCAAGCAGTCAGCTGGAGTGAAACCAGGTTCGGATGTTCGAACGGACCCTGAACAAGAAGGTCTCGTCTCAAAGGTAGCTTCCAAGGTGGAGCCGATGACATATTCACCAGATCTGCATACCAAGTCCTGCGTGGCCACGCAGGAGCTATCAAGATCACCGACGCCCTCTCCTGATTGATCCTGGCTACCAGCCTGGGGATGAGAGGAAACGGCGGGAACACATAAGCTAGTTTGAAGGTCCAAGGTGCTACTAGTGCATCCACTAGAGCCGCCTTGGGATCCCTGGATCTGGACCCGTAGCAAGGAACTTTGAAGTTCTGACGAGAGGCCATCAGATCCATGTCTGGAATGCCCCACAGCTGAGTGACTTGGGCAAAGATTTCCGGATGGAGTTCCCACTCCCCCGGATGCAATGTCTGACGACTCAGAAAATCCGCTTCCCAATTTTCCACTCCTGGGATGTGGATAGCGGACAGGTGGCAGGAGTGAGACTCCGCCCATAGAATGATTTTGGTCACTTCTTCCATCGCTAGGGAACTCCTTGTTCCCCCCTGATGGTCGATGTACGCAACAGTTGTCATGTTGTCTGATTGAAACCGTATGAACTTGGCCCTCGCTAGCTGAGGCCAAGCCTTGAGAGCATTGAATATCGCTCTCAGTTCCAGAATATTTATCGGTAGAAGAGATTCTTCCCGAGACCAAAGACCCTGAGCTTTCAGGGATCCCCAGACCGCGCCCCAGCCCATCAGACTGGCGTCGGTCGTGACAATGACCCACTCTGGTCTGCGGAATGTCATCCCTTGTGACAGGTTGTCCAGGGACAGCCACCAACGGAGTGAGTCTCTGGTCCTCTGATTTACTTGTATCTTCGGAGACAAGTCTGTATAATCCCCATTCCACTGACTGAGCATGCACAGTTGTAATGGTCTTAGATGAATGCGCGCAAAAGGAACTATGTCCATTGCCGCTACCATCAACCCGATCACTTCCATGCACTGAGCTATGGAAGGAAGAGGAACGGAATGAAGTATCCGACAAGAGTCTAGAAGCTTTGTTTTTCTGGCCTCTGTCAGAAATATCCTCATTTCTAAGGAGTCTATTATTGTTCCCAAGAAGGGAACCCTTGTTGACGGAGATAGAGAACTCTTTTCCACGTTCACTTTCCATCCGTGAGATCTGAGAAAGGCCAGGACTATGTCCGTGTGAGCCTTTGCTTGAGGAAGGGACGACGCTTGAATCAGAATGTCGTCCAAATAAGGTACTACAGCAATGCCCCTTGGTCTTAGCACAGCTAGAAGGGACCCTAGTACCTTTGTGAAAATCCTTGGAGCAGTGGCTAATCCGAAAGGAAGCGCCACGAACTGGTAATGCTTGTCCAGGAATGCGAACCTTAGGAACCGATGATGTTCCTTGTGGATAGGAATATGTAGATACGCATCCTTTAAATCCACCGTGGTCATGAATTGACCTTCCTGGATGGAAGGAAGAATAGTTCGAATGGTTTCCATCTTGAACGATGGAACCTTGAGAAACTTGTTTAAGATCTTGAGATCTAAGATTGGTCTGAACGTTCCCTCTTTTTTGGGAACTATGAACAGATTGGAGTAGAACCCCATCCCTTGTTCTCTTAATGGAACAGGATGAATCACTCCCATTTTTAACAGGTCTTCTGCACAATGTAAGAATGCCTGTCTTTTTATGTGGTCTGAAGACAACTGAGACCTGTGGAACCTCCCCCTTGGGGGAAGCCCCTTGAATTCCAGAAGATAACCTTGGGAGACTATTTCTAGCACCCAAGGATCCAGAACATCTCTTGCCCAAGCCTGAGCGAAGAGAGAGAGTCTGCCCCCCACCAGATCCGGTCCCGGATCGGGGGCCAACATTTCATGCTGTCTTGGTAGCAGTGGCAGGTTTCTTGGCCTGCTTTCCCTTGTTCCAGCCTTGCATTGGTCTCCAAGCTGGCTTGGCTTGAGAAGTATTACCCTCTTGCTTAGAGGACGTAGCACTTTGGGCTGGTCCGTTTCTACGAAAGGGACGAAAATTAGGTTTATTTTTTGCCTTGAAAGGCCGATCCTGAGGAAGGGCATGGCCCTTACCCCCAGTGATATCAGAGATAATCTCTTTCAAGTCAGGGCCAAACAGCGTTTTCCCCTTGAAAGGAATGTTAAGTAGCTTGTTCTTGGAAGACGCATCAGCCGACCAAGATTTCAACCAAAGCGCTCTGCGCGCCACAATAGCAAACCCAGAATTCTTAGCCGCTAACCTAGCCAATTGCAAGGTGGCGTCTAGGGTAAAAGAATTAGCCAATTTGAGAGCATTGATTCTGTCCATAATCTCCTCATAAGGAGGAGAATCACTATCGACCGCCTTTATCAGCTCATCGAACCAGAAACATGCGGCTGTAGCGACAGGGACAACGCATGAAATTGGTTGTAGAAGGTAACCCTGCTGAACAAACATCTTTTTAAGCAAACCTTCTAATTTTTTATCCATAGGATCTTTGAAAGCACAACTATCCTCTATGGGTATAGTGGTGCGTTTGTTTAAAGTGGAAACCGCTCCCTCGACCTTGGGGACTGTCTGCCATAAGTCCTTTCTGGGGTCGACCATAGGAAACAATTTTTTAAATATGGGGGGAGGGACGAAAGGAATACCGGGCCTTTCCCATTCTTTATTAACAATGTCCGCCACCCGCTTGGGTATAGGAAAAGCTTCTGGGAGCCCCGGCACCTCTAGGAACTTGTCCATTTTACATAGTTTCTCTGGGATGACCAACTTGTCACAATCATCCAGAGTGGATAATACCTCCTTAAGCAGAATGCGGAGATGTTCCAACTTAAATTTAAATGTAATCACATCAGGTTCAGCATGTTGAGAAATGTTCCCTGAATCAGTAATTTCTCCCTCAGACAAAACCTCCCTGGCCCCATCAGACTGGGTTAGGGGCCCTTCAGAAACATTATTATCAGCGTCGTCATGCTCTTCAGTATCTAAAACAGAGCAGTCGCGCTTACGCTGATAAGTGTTCATTTTGGCTAAAATGTTTTTGACAGAATTATCCATTACAGCCGTTAATTGTTGCATAGTAAGGAGTATTGGCGCGCTAGATGTACTAGGGGCCTCCTGAGTGGGCAAGACTCGTGTAGACGAAGGAGGGAATGATGCAGTACCATGCTTACTCCCCTCACTTGAGGAATCATCTTGGGCATCATTGTCATTGTCACATAAATCACATTTATTTAAATGAATAGGAATTCTGGCTTCCCCACATTCAGAACACAGTCTATCTGGTAGTTCAGACATGTTAAACAGGCATAAACTTGATAACAAAGTACAAAAAACGTTTTAAAATAAAACCGTTACTGTCACTTTAAATTTTAAACTGAACACACTTTATTACTGCAATTGCGAAAAAACATGAAGGAATTGTTCAAAATTCACCAAATTTTCACCACAGTGTCTTAAAGCCTTAAAAGTATTGCACACCAAATTTGGAAGCTTTAACCCTTAAAATAACGGAACCGGAGCCGTTTTGAACTTTAACCCCTTTACAGTCCCTGGTATCTGCTTTGCTGAGACCCAACCAAGCCCAAAGGGGAATACGATACCAAATGACGCCTTCAGAAAGTCTTTTCTAAGTATCAGAGCTCCTCTCACATGCGACTGCATGCCATGCCTCTCAAAAACAAGTGCGCAACACCGGCGCGAAAATGAGGCTCTGCCTATGCTTTGGGAAAGCCCCTAAAGAATAAGGTGTCTAAAACAGTGCCTGCCGATATTATTATATCAAAATACCCAAATAAAATGATTCCTCAAGGCTAAATATGTGTTAATAATGAATCGATTTAGCCCAGAAAAAGTCTACAGTCTTAATAAGCCCTTGTGAAGCCCTTATTTACGATCGTAATAAACATGGCTTACCGGATCCCATAGGGAAAATGACAGCTTCCAGCATTACATCGTCTTGTTAGAATGTGTCATACCTCAAGCAGCAAGAGACTGCTCACTGTTCCCCCAACTGAAGTTAATTGCTCTCAACAGTCCTGTGTGGAACAGCCATGGATTTTAGTGACGGTTGCTAAAATCATTTTCCTCATACAAACAGAAATCTTCATCTCTTTTCTGTTTCTGAGTAAATAGTACATACCAGCACTATTTCAAAATAACAAACTCTTGATTGAATAATAAAAACTACAGTTAAACACTAAAAAACTCTAAGCCATCTCCGTGGAGATGTTGCCTGTACAACGGCAAAGAGAATGACTGGGGTAGGCGGAGCCTAGGAGGGATCATGTGACCAGCTTTGCTGGGCTCTTTGCCATTTCCTGTTGGGGAAGAGAATATCCCACAAGTAAGGATGACGCCGTGGACCGGACACACCTATGTTGGAGAAATAGCTACCAAAAACAACATTTTCCAAGATAATAACTTAATATCTATGGAATGTAAAGGTTCAAACGGAACCCCTTGAAGAACTGAAAGAACTAAATTCAGACTCCATGGAGGAGCCACAGGTTTATAGACAGGCTTAATTCTGACTAAAGCCTGTGCAAACGCTTGAACGTCTGGTACTTCTGCCAGACGCTTGTGTAACAGGATAGACAGAGCAGATATCTGTCCCTTTAAGGAACTAGCTGACAATCCTTTCTCCAATCCTTCTTGGAGAAAGGACAATATCCTGGGAATCCTAACTTAACTCCACGAGTAGCCCTTGGATTCACACCAACAAAGATATTTCCGCCATATCTTATGGTAAATCTTCCTGGTGACAGGCTTTCTAGCCTGGATCAGAGTATCTATAACCGATTCAGAGAACCCACGCTTAGATAGAATTAAGCGTTCAATCTCCAAGCAGTCAGCTGCAGAGAAACTAGATTTGGATGCTTGAATGGACCCTGTATTAGAAGATCCTGCCTTGATGGCAGTGTCCAAGGTGGAACAGTTGACATGTCCACTAGGTCTGCATACCAAGTCCTGTGTGGCCACGCAGGCGCTATCAGAATTACCGAAGCCTTCTCCTGTTTGATTCTGGCTACCAGCCGAGGGAGAAGGGGAAACGGTGGAAAGACATAAGCCAGATTGAAGGACCAAGGCGCTACTAGAGCATCTATCAATGGGGTCCCTGGACCCGTAAAGAGGAAGTTTGGTGTTCTGACGGGACGCCATCAGATCCAATTCTGGAATGCCCCATAGCTGGGTCAGCTGAGCAAAAACCTCCGGGTGGAGTTCCCACTCCCCCGGGTGAAAGGTCTGACGACTTAGAAAATCCGCCTCCCAGTTGTCTACTCCTGGGATGTGGATTGCAGATAGGTGGCAGGAGTGATCCTCCGCCCATTTGATGATCTTGGTTACTTCCTTCATCGCTAAGGAGCTCTTTGTTCCTCCCTGATGATTGATGTACGCTACAGTCGTGATGTTGTCCGACTGAAATCTGATGAATTTGGCCGCTGCTAGTTGAGGCCATGCCTGGAGCGTGTTGAATATCGCTCTCAGTTCCAAAATGTTTATCGGGAGAAGAGATTCCTCCCGAGACCATAGGCCCTGAGCTTTCAGGGAGTCCCAGACCGCACCCCAGCCTAACAGACTGGCATCGGTCGTGACAATGATCCACTCCGGTCTGCGGAAGCACATTCCCTGAGACAGGTGATCCTGAGACAACTACCAGAGAAGAGAATCTCTGGTTTTCTGGTCCAGTTGTATTTGAGGAGACAAATCTGCATAATCCCCATTCCACTGTTTGAGCATGCACAGTTGCAGTGGTCTGAGATGAATTCGGGCAAAAGGGACCACGTCCATTGCCGCGACCATTAATCCGATTACCTCCATGCACTGAGCTACAGAAGGCCGAGGAATGGAATGAAGAACTCGGCAAGTAGTTAAAAGCTTCAACTTCCTGACCTCCGTCAGAAATATTTTCATTTCTACCGAGTCTATTAGTGTTCCCAGGAAGGGAACCCTTGTGAGCGGGGACAGAGAACTTTTTTCGACGTTCACCTTCCACCCGTGAGACCTTAGAAAGGCCAGAACAATGTCCGTATGAGCCTTGGCTCTGTGAAAAGACGACGTCTGTATTAAGATGTCGTCTAGGTAAGGTGCTACTGCAATGCCCCGCGGTCTTAGTACCGCTAGGAGGGATCCTAGCACCTTTGTAAAAATTCTGGGAGCAGTGGCCAACCCGAAAGGAAGGGCCACGAACTGGTAATGCTTGTCCAGAAAAGCGAACCTTAGGAAATGATGGTGATCTTTGTGGATAGGAATATGTAGGTACGCATCCTTTAGATCCACGGTAGTCATATATTGACCTTCCTGGATCATCGGCAAAATTGTCCGAATGGTTTCCATATTGAACGATGGAACTCTGAGAAATTTGTTTAGAATTTTTAGATCCAGGATTGGCCTGAAAGTTCCTTCCTTTTTGGGAACTACAAACAGGTTTGAGTAAAAACCCAGTCAATGTTGTGCAATTGGAACTGGATATATCACTCCCATCTTTAGTAGATCTTATACACAGCGTAAGAACGCCTGTTTCTTTGTCTGGTCTGAAGACAAACGAGAAATGTGGAACCTTCCCCTTGGAGGAGAGTCATAGAAACATAGAAACAGATATTGACGGAAGATAAGAGCCATAGACCCAGCAAGTCTGCCCGACCTTACCTAACAGTATAAACTTATCTAGTTTGCAGGATAGCCTTATGCTTGTCCCATGCGTTTTTAAAGTCCCCCACAGAGTTTGTTGCTACTACCTCTTGAGGAAGTTTATTCCATACATCAATCACTCTTTCTGTAAAGAAGTGCTTCCTCAAATTACTCCTGAATCTACTACCCTTTAGCTTGAGCTCATGACCCCTTGTTCTTGAATTTTCCATTTTATGTAAAATACCCACAGCCTCAGTTTTAATAAACCCTTTAATGTACTTGAAAGTTGCTATCATATCACCTCTTTCCCTTCTCTCCTCTAAGCTATACATATTTAGGTCATTGAGCCTATCCTGGTAAGTTTTATTTTTTAGACCATGTACCATTTTGGTAGCCCTCCTTTGCACAGATTCAAGTTTGTTAATATCCTTCTGAAGATATGGCCTCCAGAACTGCACACAATACTCAAGATGAGGCCTAACTAATGATCTATAAAGTGGCATAAGAACCTTACTATTTCTGCTGCAAATACCTCTACCAATACATCCAAGCATTCTGCTAGCCTTACTCGCTGCATTACTACATTGTTTACTAAGTTTTAAATCATCTGAAATAATAATTCCCAAGTCCTGTTCCTCATCTGTAACAGTCAGTAAAGTGTCATTGAGTCTGTAATTAACATTTGGATTTTTCTTCCCTAAATGCATTATTTTACACTTTGCTGTGTTAAACTTTAGATCCCAGTCGTTTGTCCAATCCTCCAATTGTTGTATATCACTTCTCATTTTGTCTACCCCCCCTGGAACATCCACTCTGTTGCAAATTTTTGTATCATCTGCAAAGAGACATACTTTCCCCTGTAGCCCTTTGCTGATATCGCACATAAATATGTTAAACAAAGCAGGCCCCAGAACTGACCCCTGAGGAACACCACTAGTAACAGCCCCCTCTGCTGAATGAACTCCATTTACTAAGATACTTTGTTTTCTGTCCTTAAGCCAGCATTCCACCCAGTTCACAATTTTTGAATCTAGACCAAGGAGATATAGTTTGTGAATTAGTTTATTGTGTGGGACGGTGTCAAATGCTTTGCTGAAATCTAGATATGCTACATCAACTGCTCCACCCTTGTCTAATACTTTTGTTACATAATCAAAGAAGTCAATTAGATTAGTCTGACATGATCTCCCTGAAGTAAAACCATGCTGATTTTGGTCCTCTAAATTGTTTGTCTTTATGTAAGTCATAATTCTTTCTTTTAAGAGGCTTTCCATTAATTTCCCTACTACTGAAGTTAAACTAACTGGCCTGTAGTTGCCAGATTCTTCTCTACTGCCCTTTTTATGAAGAGGTATTACATTTGCTATTCTCCAATCATCTGGGACAGCTCCTGTTAATAGTGACTGATTAAACAGATCAGTTAATGGGACAGTTAGCACTGATCGAAGTTCTTTTAAAACCCTTGGATGAATATTATCAGGACCCACTGCCTTTTTAACATTTATTTTTGATAATGCTAACAAAACCTCATCCTCTGTAAAAAGATTACTGTTAAGCTTGTTTCTATTTTTCGTAGCATCCCTTAATGTAGACATTGTATCTTCACAATCTTTTGTGAAAACAGAACAGAAGTAATCATTGAGACATCCTGCAATCTGCTTATCTCCTTCTATTATTCTACCATCAACTGATTTCAATTTTACTATTCCTACCTTATTTTTTCTTCTTTCACTGATATATCTAAAGAATGTTTTGTCCCCATGTTTTACTGACTGTGCTATCTTCTCTTCTGCATGAGCTTTAACCTTCCTAATTAACTGCTTAGTCTTTTTTTGTTGAAGTCTCCATATTTTCATATCATCATCTGCTTGTGTGTGTCTGTAATTTTTATAAGCTATCTTTTTTGTCTTTACAGCATGTGCTACTTCTTTGGAAAACCAAATTGGTTTCCGCTTTCTTTTACTTTTACAGACATGTCTAATACAGTGTGCGGTTGCATCTAAAATGGCACCATTCACAAATTCCCAGTTCTTGAACCCCTGTAATAAGAGTTTTCCCATTTAAACAGTCTTTTAGGTATTCTCCCATTAATGAAAAATCTGCCGTCCTAAAGTCTAAAACTTAGTCTAGGTGGACAGTTCCTGCACATGAATACTAAACCAAACAGTCCTTGAATTCTAGAAGATATCCCTGAGCAACGATTTCTAATGCCTAGGGATCTGGGACATCTCTTGCCCAAGCCTGAGCAAAGAGAGAGTCTGCCCCCTACTAGATCTGGTCCCGGATCGGGGGCCACCCCTTCATGCTGTCTTAGTAGCAGCCGCAGGCTTCTTGGCCTGTTTACCTTTGTTCCAGCCCTGCAAGGGTTTCCAGGTTGCTTTGGGCTGTAAAATGTTACCCTCTTGCTTTGCGTTAGTAGAGGTTGAAGCAGGGCCGCTCCTGAAGTTGCGAAAGGAGAGAAAATTAGCCTTGTTTTTGGCCTTAAACAGTCTATCTTGCGGGAGTGCATGGCCCTTTCCCCCAGTGATATCCGAAATAATTTCTTTCAACTCGGGGCCGAAAAGGGTCTTTCCCTTGAAAGGAATATTTAGCAATTTTGTTTTGGACGACACGTCAGCCGACCATGATTTGAGCCAAAGCGCTCTCCGTGCCATAATGTCAAAAACCGAATTTATGCTTACCTGATAAATTACTTTCTCCAACGGTGTGTCCGGTCCACGGCGTCATCCATAACTTGTGGGAATATTCTGTTCCCCAACAGGAAATGGCAAAGAGCACAGCAAAAGCTGTCCATATAGTCCCTCCTAGGCTCCGCCCACCCCAGTCATTCGACCGACGGACAGGAGAAAAACAGGAGAAACCATAGGGTGCCGTGGTGACTGTAGTTAAAGAAAGAAATTCATCAAACCTGATTAAAAAACCAGGGCGGGCCGTGGGCCGGACACACCCTTTGAGAAAGTAAATTATCAGGTAAGCATAAATTCTGTTTTCTCCAACATTGGTGTGTCCGGTCCACGGCGTCATCCATAACTTGTGGGAACCAATACCAAAGCTTTAGGACACGGATGAAGGGAGGGAGCCAATCAGGTTACCTAAACGGAAGGCACCACGGCTTGCAAAACCTTTCTCCCAAAAATAGCCTCCGAAGAAGCAAAAGTATCAAATTTGTAGAATTTGGCAAAAGTGTGCAGGGAAGACCAAGTCGCTGCCTTACATATCTGATCAACAGAAGCCTCGTTCTTGAAGGCCCATATGGAAGCCACAGCCCTAGTAGAGTGAGCTGTGATGTGTTCGGGAGGCTGCCGTCCGGCAGTCTCATAAGCCAATCGGATGATGCTTTTCAGCCAAAAGGAAAGAGAGGTAGCAGTAGCTTTTTGACCTCTCCTCTTGCCAGAATAAACGACAAACCTTTGGACGGAAACCAGGTTTAGTACGCAAAACAACCTTATCTGAATGGAACACCAGATAGGGCGGATTACACTGCAGAGCAGATAACTCAGAAACTCTTCTAGCAGAAGAAATAGCAACTAAAAATAGAACTTTCCAAGATAACATCTTGATATCTATGGAATGTAGAGGTTCAAACGGAACACCTTGAAGAACTGAAAGAACTAAATTCAGACTCCAGGGAGGAGTCAAAGGTCTGTAAACAGGCTTGATCCTGACCAAAGCCTGAACAAAAGCTTGAACATCTGGCACAGCTGCCAGTCATTTGTGTAACAAGACAGATAAAGCAGAAATCTGTCCCTTTAGAGAACTCGCTGATAATCCCTTATCCAAACCTTCTTGAAGAAAAGAAAGGATCCTAGGAATTTTGATCTTACTCCATGAGAATCCCTTGGATTCACACCAACAGATATATCTTTTCCATATTTTATGGTAAATTTTTCTAGTTACAGGTTTTCTGGCTTGTACCAGAGTATCTATCACAGAATCTGAAAACCCACGCTTAGATAAGCTTAGATAAAATCAAGCGTTCAATTTCCAAGCCGTCAGCTGGAGGGAAACTAGATTTGGATGTTCGAATGGACCCTGTACTAGAAGATCCTGTCTCAAAGGTAGCTTCCATGGTGGAGCCGATGACATATTCACCAGGTCTGCATATCAAGTCCTGCGTGGCCACGCAGGAGCTATCAAGATCACCGAGGCCCTCTCCTGTTTGATCCTGGCTACCAGCCTGGGAATGAGAGGAAACGGTGGAAACACATAAGTTAGGTTGAAGGCCCAAGGCGCTACTAATGCATCCACTAGAGTCGCCTTGGGATCCCTGGATCTGGACCCGTAGCAAGGAACCTTGAAGTTCTGACGAGACGCCATCAGATCCATGTCTGGAATGCCCCATAATTGAGTCAACTGGGCAAATATCTCCGGGTGGAGTTCCCACTCCCCCGGATGGAATGTCTGACGACTCAGATAATCCGCCTCCCAGTTTTCCACTCCTGGGATGTGGATCGCAGATAGGTGGCAGGAGTGATCCTCCGCCCATTTTATGATTTTGGTCACTTCTCTCATCGCCAGGGAACTCCTTGTTCCCCCCTGATGGTTGATATAAGCAACAGTCGTCATGTTGTCTGATTGGAATCTTATGAATCTGGTCTTTGCTAGTTGAGGCCAAGCCCTGAGAGTATTGAATATCGCTCTCAGTCCAGAATATTTATCGGGAGAAGAGACTCTTCCCGAGACCATAGACCCTGAGCTTTCAGGGAGTCCCAGACCGCGCCCCAGCCCACTAGACTGGCGTTGGTCGTGACGATGACCCACTCTGGTCTGCGGAAGCTCATTCCCTGGGACAGGTGATCCTGGGTTAGCCACCAACGGAGTGAGTCTCTGGTCTTCTGATCTACTTGAATCACTGGAGACAAGTCTGTATAGTCCCCATTCCACTGTTTCAGCATGCACAGTTGTAATGATCTTAGATGAATTCGCGCAAAAGGAACTATGTCCATTGCTGCAACCATCAACCCTACTACTTCCATGCACTGAGCTATGGAAGGTCGTGGAACAGAGTGAAGAACTTGACAAACGTTTAGAAGTTTTGACTTTCTGACATCTGTTCACCTTCCACCCGTGAGATCTGAGAAAGGCCAGAACGATGTCTGTGTGAGCCTTTGCCTTTGAAAGAGACGACGCTTGTATCAGAATGTCGTCCAAGTAAGGTGCCACTGCAATGCCCCTTGGTCTTAGAACCGCTAGAAGGGACCCGAGTACCTTTGTGAAAATCCTTGGAGCAGTGGCTAGCCCGAATGGGAGAGCCACAAACTGGTAATGTTTGTCCAGAAAGGCAAACCTTAGGAACTGATGATGATCTTTGTGGATAGGAATATGTAGATACGCATCCTTTAGATCCACGGTAGTCATAAATTGACCCTCCTGGATTGAAGGTAAAATCGTTCGAATAGTTTCCATTTTGAACTATGGCACTCTGAGAAATTTGTTTAGAATCTTTAAATCCAGAATTGGTCTGAAAGTTCCCTCTTTTTTGGGAACTACAAACAGATTTGAGTAAAACCCCATTCCTTGTTCCACAGTTGGAACTGGGTGTATCACTCCCCTTTTTAACAGGTCTTCTACACAATGTAAGAATGCCTGTCTCTTTATTTGGTTTGAAGATAAGCGAGACATGTGGAACCTTCCCCTTGGGGGTAGTTCCTTGAATTCCAGAAGATAACCCTGAGAAACTATTTCTAGTGCCCAGGGATCCTGAACATCTCTTGCCCAAGCCTGAGCGAAGAGAGAGAGAGTCTGCCCCCTACTAGATCCGGTCCCGGATCGGGGGCTACTCCTTAATGCTGTTTTGGTAGCAGCAGGCTTCTTGGCCTGCTTACCCTTGTTCCAGCCTTGCATCGGTTTCCAAGCTGGTTTGGTTTGCGAAGCATTACCCTCTTGTCTAGAGGCTGCAGAGTTGGAGGCCGGTCCGTTCCTGAAATTGCGAAAAGGAACGAAAATTAGACTTATTCTTGGCCTTGAAAGGCCTATCCTGTGGGAGGGTGTGGCCCTTACCCCCAGTGATGTCTGAGATAATCTCTTTCAATTCTGGCCCAAAAAGGGTTTTACCCTTGAAAGGGATATTAAGCAACTTTGTCTTGGAAGATACATCCGCTGACCAAGACTTTAGCCAGAGCGCTCTGCGCGCCACAATTGCAAACCCTGAACTTTTCGCCGCTAATCTAGCTAACTGCAAAGCGGCATCTAAAATAAAGGAATTAGCTAACTTAAGTGCGTGAATTCTGTCCATAACCTCCTCATACTGAGTCTCTCTACTGAGCGACTTTTCTAGTTCCTCGAACCAGAACCACGCTGCTGTAGTGACAGGAATAATGCACGAAATAGGTTGCAGGAGGTAACCTTGCTGTACAAAAATCTTTTTTAGCAAACCCTCCAATTTTTTATCCATAGGATCTTTGAAAGCACAATTATCCTCGATAGGAATAGTAGTGCGCTTAGCTAGTGTAGAAACTGCCCCCTCGACCTTAGGGACTGTCTGCCATAAGTCCTTTCTGGGGTCGACCATAGGAAATAATTTCTTAAATATAGGAGGGGGGACAAAAGGTATACCGGGCTTCTCCCACTCCTTATTCACTATGTCCGCCACCCGCTTGGGTATAGGAAAAGCGTCGGGGTGCACCGGAACCTCTAGGAACTTGTCCATCTTGCACAATTTTTCTGGAATGACCAGGTTGTCACAATCATCCAGAGTAGATAGCACCTCCTTAAGCAGTGCGCGGAGATGCTCTAATTTAAATTTAAATGTCACAACATCAGGTTCTGCCTGTTGAGAAATTCTACCTGAATCAGAAATTTCCCCACCTGACAAAACCTCCTTCATGGCCACTTCAGATTGGTGTGAGGGTATGACAGAGCAATTATCATCAGCGCCCTCCTGCTCTACAGTGTTTAAAACAGAGCAATCGCGCTCTCTCTGAAATGCAGGCATTTTGGATAAAATATTTGCTATGGAGTTATCCATTACTGCCGTCAATTGTTGC
The DNA here is from genome assembly GCF_027579735.1 of Bombina bombina. Taxonomy (NCBI): domain Eukaryota; kingdom Metazoa; phylum Chordata; class Amphibia; order Anura; family Bombinatoridae; genus Bombina; species Bombina bombina. The sequence continues at coordinate 303,324,861 of NC_069503.1, forward strand.
ATAGTAACAAGCACTGGCGCGCTAGAAGTACTAGGGGCCTCCTGCGTGGGCAAAACTGGTGTAGACACAGAAGGAGATGATGTAGAACTATGTCTACTCCCTTCATCTGATGAATCATCTTGTGCAACTTTACAATCTGTGGCAGTACTGTCCTTACTTTGTTTGGACGCTATGGCACAATTATCACACAATTTTGAAGGGGGAGACACATTGGCTTCCATACATACAGAACATAGTTTATCTGAAGGCACAGACATGTTAAACAGGCTTAAACTTGTCAATAAAATACAAAAACCGTTTTAAAACAAAATCGTTACTGTCTCTTTAAATTTTAAACAGGGCACACTTTTTTACTGAATATGTGAAAAACTATGAAGGAATTGTTCAATTTTAACCAAATTATCACCGCAATGTCTTAAAGCATTCAAAGCATTGCACCCCAAATTTCAGACCTTTAACCCTTAAAATGACGAAACCGGAGCCATTTACAGTTTTAACCCCTCTACAGTCCCAGCTACAGCCTTTGCTGCGACTTTAACAAACCCAGGGGGGTATACGATACCAAATGAAGCTTTCTCTGAACCTTTTCAACCACTTCCAGACCCACACACATGCAGCTGCATGTCCTGCTCTCAAAAGTAACTGCGCAGTAATGGCGCGAAAATGAGGCTCTGCCTACTACATAGAAGGCCCTTCCTGACTGGGAAGGTGTCTAAACCAGTGCCTGACGTAACAAAACGTTCCCAAAGTTATAAAGTGTGAATTTCAACTTCAAGCTGTATAAAATGCCCAAATAAAGCAATCGATCTAGCCCATAAAAGTGTCTACCAGTTTTATAGCCCATAATAAGCCCTTTGATCTGTTTGAGACTAAGAAAATGGCTTACCGGTCCCCATGATGGGGAAAATGACAGCCTTCCAGCATTACTCAGTCTTGTTAGAAATATGGCTAGTCATACCTTAAGCAGAAAAGTCTGCCAACTGTTTCCCCCAACTGAAGTTATCTCATCTCAACAGTCCTATGTGGAAACAGCAAACGATTTTAGTTACTGCTGCTAAAATCATATTCCTCTCACAAACAGAACTCTTCATCTTTTTCTGTTTCAGAGTAAATAGTACATACCAGCACTATTTTAAAATAACAAACTCTTGATAGTAGAATAAAAAACTACAACTAAACACCACATACTCTTCACCATCTCCGTGGAGATGCTGCTTGTTCAGCGGCAAAGAGAATGACTGGGGTGGGCGGAGCCTAGGAGGGACTATATGGACAGCTTTTGCTGTGCTCTTTGCCATTTTCTGTTGGGGAAGAGAATATTCCCACAAGTTATGGATGACGCCGTGGCCTGGACACACCAATGTTGGAGAAACCAGAATTTTTCGCCGCTAACTTAGCTAATTGTAAAGCGGCATCTGTGATAAAAGAATTAGCCAGCTTTAGAGCATGAATTCTATCCATGACTTCGTCATATGAAGTCTCCCTCTGGAGCGACTCCTCCAGCGCCTCAAATCTAACACCACATTCACTTTATCCTCCCGTGGAGATGCTACTTGTTAGAGCGGCAAAGAGAATGACTGGGGGCCGGAGCCTGAGGGGGAGCTATATGGACAGCTCTGCTGTGTGCTCTGTAGGGAATGAGAATATCCCACAAGTAAGGATGAATCCGTGGACTGGATACACCTTGTAAGAGAAAAAGTTTTAATGTGAGTGGTTGGAGCCCGAGATATTACAATTTCATGGCTGCATTAAAAAAATAAGATAGTGTATCATTCAGTAGAATTGCTGAATTAAAGTCATTCTAAAATATTGCTTAGATTCAGGATCTGATTATATGAAGTGTAACATTCACCATCACTTTACTGTTGAGTACACACTAAAGACAACATCCACACTGAAAAAACAGGTGCACTATTTTCTTAACATAGACCTCTCTTTGAGACAGATGAACACCAGTTTCTACTGCAAAAATTTTCTTCCAACCTTCAGCAGCTTTAAGTGCCTCCTTGTCTGGCACCACTTGATCGCCAATACAACTTTTTACCGTAGTACCTTAAGTATAGGTGTCTTGTTCCTTTCTGTTTTTAACCTGCACTTCCTGGCTTGGCAAGCCAAAAAATAAACCTGGAATCTAGTATTACCTCTGTTCTGATGATTATAAAATACATTTCTCATTTCCCCACCTGCTCCTCTCTCTTACTAATCATTTTCCTGCCAATCTAACATTTAGTAATCGATGCTTCCATCACACAAGGCCTATATTTTAAAGGCTATGCTTCTTGTAATTTTGTGGTTAGAAAGTTAGTAGAAGACGGTTTCATATATTTAATAATTCCGCTATAACTCAAACATTCAAAGACACAAACTGTATCCAGAACAAAATCGTAAAGTTATTTCTATTCAGTTAAAAACCCGTAAGGTTTGAAATGTCATAACTAAATAAATGCGTATATAAGTAAATTTAATGTAAATTTTTATTATGGAGGACTCTCTCTCTTGCTTGTATGTATCAATCTGATTTTATGTTTAGATCAAATGTACGATCCAAGATCATTGTTACTTGAAATATTTCATTTTGCATTATTTGAATATACAAGTTTTGATTTGCCATTTTATGAAGGATGATGCAGTGATATTTGTCTTTAAAAAAATATATCATATTGCCATACTAGAATCATGAATTTTTCAAGTATTAATTTAAAAAGTAAATGATTTATAAGGAAAGAGAATTCAACTGCCAAATAATAGCCAGATCTGTCCCACCATGTAAGTGTCATAAGCATTTAAAAATGTTAATATTGAACAAGGAGGACAAACTATAGATTACATTTGAACTAAATTTGAATGAGATCATGTAGAAAGAAAGTTGTAAAGAGGTCTAGGGAGTAAACACATGAACAATAAGTGATCTTGTTACAGACCCATGGGAGTTTACAGGGCTTAAGAATTTAGTGCAATATCTTGATACCGTTCTATCTTTAGATGCATCATTGATAAGATGAAGGCACAACACACAGGCAAGATGTGTCTAGTAGTGCTTGGCTTAAATCTCTGATGCCCCAAGCTAAAAGGGACTTCTCTCCCTGCTCCTTCACATGGTGAGTGTATCGTGATGTCAAGATGCAATTCTGTAAATCAGTATTGTTTTGTTTTTATGAGGAGTGCTATTCACAACAGCTACGTGCCACTGACCAACAGACAAGACCTATTAACAGCAGCTTTTACTGCAGTTATGAATATAACTGAAAACACATCTATTTTTTTATTTTTGTTCTCTTTTTCCACAATAAGGCCTAGATTACAAGTGAAATGCTAAATTCTCGCGTGCCTGTAAACAAGAAAATTCACCCGTTTTACAGGCGCACAATAAATAACCAGCCATTACAAGTGACTGGTTATTGCTAATGCAAGCTCAAGGTAGCAATTAGCACTCCGAAAACCAACCAAAGGTCAGTTCTCTGGTTAATTTTTAAAATGTGCCCTAATTGCCCCCAAAATACAGTTACAGTAGTATACTGGTAAACCTATGGTACCTTTTTACCAATAACACAGCAATATACTGGTCGGCCTATGGTACCTTTTTCTAATAATACAGTAGTATACTTGTATGCCTATGGTACCTTTTTACTTATAATAAAGCAATATACTAATATGCCTATGGTACCTTTTAACCAATAACACAGCAATATGCTGGTAGGCATATGGTACCTTTTTACAATAAAACAGTAATATGCTGGTAGGCATATGGTACCTTTTTATTATTATTATTTTATTATTATTATTATATTTTATTTATGAAGCGCCATCATATTCCGCAGGGCTGTCCATGGATACAGATCATTTAAATAAAACAATAGTATAAAACTTCTAAGACTAAGAGACAGGACAGAATTTACAAACACATACAGGAGGAATCGAGGGCCCTATTCCCGGGGGAACTTACAATCTAGAAGGGTAGGAGGTTGGGAACCATGAGGTGAGGACTGCAAGAGTGAGAAATATGTTAAAGGGACAGTTTACTCAAAAATGTTCTCCCCTTTAATTTGTTTCCAATGATCCACTTTATCTGCTGGAGTGTATTCAATTGTTTACAAGTATTTCTATCACCCTTATATTGGCATTTGAAAAAGATTATTTAGCCTGTGGTATCCCCACCTATCCTGAAAGTTTTTGGCCTCGAGGCCAAGCTGTATTAACACAGCTAGTAGAAGAAATTACACTCCCAGTGGGTTATAGAAGAGATAAGATAATAAAATGTTAATTTTCCATTGTTCTCTCGAAGTATTGGTGATTGGTTTATGGACAGATATAAGATAAAGAAGCAGGTAAATGTATACAATGTGATAAAGTAATGAGATCTGATTATACCTACAAGCCATTTTATTAGGTTGTGACTTCAAAACACAAAAAACATAATTTATGCTTACCTGATAAATTTATTTCTCTTGTAGTGTATCCAGTCCACGGATCATCCATTACTTGTGGGATATTCTCCTTCCCAACAGGAAGTTGCAAGAGGATCACCCACAGCAGAGCTGCTATATAGCTCCTCCCCTCACTGCCATATCCAGTCATTCGACCGAAACAAGACGAGAAAGGAGAAACCATAGGGTGCAGTGGTGACTGTAGTTTAATTAAAATTTAGACCTGCCTTAAAAGGACAGGGCTGGCCGTGGACTGGATACACTACAAGAGAAATAAATTTATCAGGTAAGCATAAATATGTTTTCTCTTGTTAAGTGTATCCAGTCCACGGATCATCCATTACTTGTGGGATACCAATACCAAAGCTAAAGTACACGGATGATGGGAGGGACAAGGCAGGAACCACTGCCTGTAGAATCTTTCTCCCAAAAACAGCCTCCGAAGAAGCAAAAGTGTCAAATTTGTAAAATTTTGAAAAGGTGTGAAGCGAAGACCAAGTCGCAGCCTTGCAAATCTGTTCAACAGAGGCCTCATTTTTAAAGGCCAAGGTGGAAGCCACAGCTCTAGTAGAATGAGCTGTAATCCTTTCAGGGGGCTGCTGTCCAGCAGTCTCATAGGCTAAGCGTATTATGCTCCGAAGCCAAAAGGAGAGAGAGGTTGCCGAAGCTTTTTGACCTCTCCTCTGTCCAGAGTAAACGACAAACAGGGCAGATGTTTGACGAAAATCTTTAGTAGCCTGTAAGTAAAACTTCAAGGCACGGACTACGTCCAGATTATGCAAAAGACGTTCCTTCTTTGAAGAAGGATTAGGACACAATGATGGAACAACAATCTCTTGATTGATATTCCTGTTAGAAACCACCTTAGGTAAAAACCCAGGTTTGGTACGCAGAACTACCTTGTCTGAATGAAAAATCAGATAAGGAGAATCACAATGTAAGGCAGATAACTCAGAGACTCTTCGAGCCGAGGAAATAGCCATCAAAAACAGAACTTTCCAAGATAAAAGTTTAATATCAATGGAATGAAGGGGTTCAAACGGAACTCCCTGAAGAACTTTAAGAAGCAAGTTTAAGCTCCACGGGGGAGCAACAGTTTTAAACACAGGCTTAATCCTAACCAAAGCCTGACAAAATGCCTGGACGTCTGGAACTTCTGCCAGACGCTTGTGCAAAAGAATGGACAGAGCAGAGATCTGTTCTTTTAAAGAACTAGCTGATAAGCCTTTGTCCAAACCCTCTTGGAGAAAGGAAAATATCCTAGGAATCCTAACCTTACTCCATGAGTAACTCTTGGATTCACACCAATAAAGATATTTACGCCATATCTTATGGTAGATTTTCCTGGTGACAGGCTTCCGAGCCTGTATTAAGGTATCAATGACTGACTCGGAGAAGCCACGCCTTGATAGAATCAAGCGTTCAATCTCCATGCAGTCAGTCTCAGAGAAATTAGATTTGGATGATTGAAAGGACCTTGTATTAGAAGGTCCTGCCTCAGAGGCAGAGTCCATGGTGGAAGAGATGAAATGTCCACTAGGTCTGCATACCAGGTCCTGCGTGGCCACGCAGGCGCTATCAGAATCACTGATGCTCTCTCCTGCTTGATTTTGGCAATCAGTCGAGGGAGCAGAGGAAACGGTGGAAACACATAGGCCAGGTTGAAGAACCAAGGAGCTGCTAGAGCATCTATCAGCGTTGCTCCCGGGTCCCTGGACCTGGATCCGTAACAAGGAAGCTTGGCGTTCTGGCGAGACACCATGAGATCCAGTTCTGGTTTGCCCCAACGATGGACCAGTTGAGCAAACACCTCCGGATGGAGTTCCCACTCCCCCGGATGAAAAGTCTGACGACTTAGAAAATCCGCCTCCCAGTTCTCTACGCCTGGGATGTGGATCGCTGACAGGTGGCAAGAGTGAGACTCTGCCCAGCGAATTATCTTTGAGACTTCTAACATCGCTAGGGAACTCCTGGTTCCCCCTTGATGGTTGATGTAAGCCACAGTCGTGATGTTGTCCGACTGAAATCTGATGAACCTCAGTGTTGCTAACTGAGGCCAAGCTAAAAGAGCCTTGAATATTGCTCTTAACTCCAGAATATTTATTGGGAGGAATTTCTCCTCCTGAGTCCACGATCCCTGAGCCTTCAGGGAGTTCCAGACTGCGCCCTAACCTAGAAGGCTGGCATCTGTTGTTACAATCGTCCAATCTGGCCTGCGAAAGGTCATACCCTTGGACAGATGGACCCGAGAAAGCCACCAGAGAAGAGAATCTCTGGTCTCTAGATCCAGATTTAGTAGAGGGGACAAATCTGAGTAATCCCCATTCCACTGACTTAGCATGCATAATTGCAGCGGTCTGAGATGCAGGCGCGCAAATGGCACTATGTCCACTGCCGCTACCATTAAGCCGATTACTTCCATGCACTGAGCCACTGACGGGCGTGGAATGGAATGAAGGACACGGCAAGCATTTAAAAGTTTTGATAACCTGGACTCCGTCAGGTAAATTTTCATCTCTACAGAATCTATAAGAGTCCCTAGGAAGGAGACTCTTGTGAGTGGTGATAGAGAACTTTTTTCCACGTTCAATTTCCACCCATGCAACCTCAGAAATGCCAGAACTATCTCTGTATGAGACTTGGCAATTTGAAAGCTTGACGCCTGTATCAGGATGTCGTCTAGATACGGAGCCACAGCTATGCCTCGCGGTCTTAGAACCACCAGAAGTGAGCCCAGAACCTTTGCAAAAATTCTCAGGGCAGTGACCAACCCGAAGGGAAGAGCTATAAATTGGTAATGCCTGTCTAGAAAGGCAAACCTTAGTAACCGATGATGATCTTTGTGAATCGGTATGTGAAGGTAGGCATCCTTTAAGTCCACTGTGGTCATGTACTGACCCTCTTGGATCATGGGTAGGATGGTCCGAATAGTTTCCATTTTGAATGATGGAACTCTTAGGAATTTGTTTAAGATCTTTAGATCCAAGATTGGTCTGAAGGTTCCCTCTTTCTTGGGAACCACAAACAGATTTGAATAAAATCCCTGTCCTTGTTCCGTCCGCGGAACTGGATGGATCACTCCCATTACTAGGAGGTCTTGCACACAGCTTAGGAATGCCTCTTTCTTTATCTGGTTTGCTGATAACCTTGAAAGATGAAATCTCCCTTGTGGAGGAGAAGCTTTGAAGTCCCGAAGATATCCCTGAGATATGATCTCCAACGCCCAGGGATCTTGAACATCTCTTGCCCACGCCTGGGCGAAGAGAGAAAGTCTGCCCCCCACTAGATCTTCTTGCAACTTCCTGTTGGGAAGGAGAATATCCCACAAGTAATGGATGATCCGCGGACTGGATACACTTAACAAGAGAAATCAGCTATTTCATATACAAAAATAAGCCTTAAAAAAGCAAATCTCTTACATTTTATACTCTGCAGCTGGTAAAATAAGTAATTGGAAACACATTAAGGGAAAAACAATTTTATAGTATACTTTCCCTTTAATGCAGAGTTAGAGGAGGGAAATGTTGTTAGGTAAAAGGAATATTATTGAGTTGGGTGGTAGGCTTCTCTGAACAGAAAAGTCTTCAGAGAGCATTTAAAGGAAGAAAGATTTGGGCAAAGCCTGACAGCACGGGGGAGAGTGTTCCAGAGGGTAGATGCTGCACAACAGAAGTCCTGCAGTCTAGCATGAGAGGAGGTGATAGTCGCAGAAGCAAGGAGCAGGTCATTGTTGGATCTTAGTGGGCGGGCTGGAGTATACTTGTTGATTAGAGAGGATAGGTAGAGGGGAGCGGAGTTGGTGAGTGCTTTGTATGCAAGGGTGAGAATTTTGAATTTAATTCTGCTGTGTATGGGGAGCCAGCGAAGGGACTCACAGAGAGGTGCAGCACAATAAAACAGTAATATATTGGTATGCCTATGGTACCTTTTTACAATAAAACAGTAATATACTGGTATGCCTATGGTACATTTTTACAAATAATACAGTAATATGCTGGTAGGCATATGGTACCTTTTTACAATAAAACAGTAATATACTGGTATGCCTATGGTACCTTTTTACGATAAAACAGTAATATACTGGTATGCCTATGGTACCTTTTTACAATAAAACAGTAATATACTGGTATGCATATGGTACCTTTTAATAATAAAAAAAGTTATATACTGGTATGCATATGGCACCTTTTTACAATAAAACAGTAATATACTGGTATGCATATGGTACCTTTTTACAATAAAACAGTAATATAATGGTATGCCTATGGTACCTTTTTACAATAAAACAGTAATATACTGGTATGCCTATGGTACCTTTTTACAATAAAATAGTTGTATACTGGTATGCATATGGTACCTTTTTACAAATACAGTAATATGCTGGTAGGCATATGGTACCTTTTTACAATAAAAAAGTTATATACTGGTATGCATATGGTACCTTTTTACAATAAAACAGTAATATACTGGTATGCATATGGTACCTTTTTACAATAAAATAGTTATATACTGGTATGCATATGGTACCTTTTTACAAATACAGTAATATGCTGGTAGGCATATGGTACCTTTTAACAATAAAACAGTAATATACTGGTATGCCTATGGTACCTCTTTAATAATTATTGAATGTCCCTTTAAATGCTTAAAGTAACATTTTCTGACAAATCAATAATTATATATATATATTGAAAAGTTAAAGCTTAACTGCTAAGATACAGTATTGTAGTGCAGATCAGAGTGACAATTTTGTTTTGAGAACTAAATTACGCTCTTGTGCCATAAATTGGCCATTCCAGTTACAGAAGAACTCTAGAAAATGTGCTAAAGGTTGTTTAGGATTAGTATGTACATTTAGTAAAAATCAGAATAGTGAATTCAGTGTGCATAATTGACTTTATATGGGTGGCCTGTCTTACTGGTACATGACACTACTACTGTATAGACCATTAACAAGTGGCCTTTTAGGCTAATATTTTTGGTGGAAATAAAAGGCATTATATTTATTCTAGAAGTGTCTTGTTCATTATTATTTTGGATACATAGGAATAAAGCAAATGTATGCATTTATATAAACCTACGGCACATTTAAATGAAATCACTTTACAGATGAAAGTAAATATTTTTCAATATGATATCAAAAGGAAAGCTCGGCACAAACAAATCTTCAGATAAAACGTATTATTTAAATATTAATCATGGTTGTTTTTGCGCAGGAAGCCATGCAGACAAATGTGTTGCTTGCACAAGGGAAAATGCTGGCACTTGATCTAGATAACAATAATACAGAAGGATGAAACAGGGAGTGTGCTGTACAATTACCTTTGCAGCTCACCTAGTTCATAAAAAGCCAGGATATTAAAGGGACATGAAACCCAAAATTTTCTTTCACGATTCAGATAGAGAATACAATTTTAAACAACTTTCCAATTTACTTCTATTATTTAATTTGCTTCCTTCTCTTGTTATCCTTTGCTGAAATGTTTATCTAGGCAAGCTAAGGGGCAGCAGAGAACCTAGCTTCTAGCTGTTGATTGGTGGCTGCATATATATATATATTGATTGTGATCGACTCACCCATGTGTTCAGTTAGAAACCATAAGTGCATTGCTGCTCTTTCAACAAATGATACCAAGATAATTAAACATATTAGATTATAGAAGTAAATTAGAAAGTTGTTCAAAATTGTATTCTCTATCTGAATCATGAAAGAAAATTGTTGGGTTTAATGTCCCTTTAAGGAGGTGTAATTTTAGTATAGAAATAGGAGGTGTTGGGTTCCTTTTAAGAAATGTTTCAGATTATGTCAGTTTGTGAAGCTTTTTTCACTGAGACTGTCGCCATCAGATCAGGTAGAAAATAAAATAGTTTGTAAGAACAGAAATGCGGGAATAAAGATTTTGTAAATTGACTACATAACAAACAAGTGACAAAACTTAAAAAAAACTAGCGTTTGACAAACGGTATATTACATCACTTTTACAACCATACAAATTGTTGTTTTATATTTTATTTCTGGTAATTTAGTGCAGGGAAGGTTCAACTATTTCAAATACGTTTTTTTTTAAAATAATTTATAATAATATAATAATAAAAAAAAGGATGGATAAACAAATATTTATGCTTTTCTCAAAAGAAACATATCTGTTAGCCAGCCAGATTAGGGTGTGTGTTTAGATTATATTGCACCTAAATATACAATTAAAAAATAACTTTAGATGCTGGAGTTTGCTTTCTACTGCCTATGGCTCAAATAAAAGGGACAATAAAGCTAGACATTTTTATTGCAGCATGAGAATATTTGTAATCTGAATAATAATCTAACAAGTTACATGCATTAGAACAGTGGTTGCCAACCGCGGTCCTCAAGGACCCCCAACAGTCCTGGTTTTCATTATAGCTGAACCAGTGCACAGGTGAAATAATCAGCTGATGGATGAGAGCAGGTTGGTTACAGATCAGCTGATTACTTTACCTGTGCACTGGTTTAGCTATAATGAAAACCAGGACTGTTGGGGGTCCTTGAGGACCGCGGTTGGCAACCACTGCATTAGAACATTGTTTTCCTTATGTTAATAAAATAAACTTGGATATTTAAAGGGACATTGTACACTAGATTTTTCTTTGCATAAATGTTTTGTAGATGATTCATTTATAAAACCCATCTGGGTGTGTTTTCGTAAAAATGTATAGTTTTGCTTATTTTTAAACAACACTGTGTCAGACTCCTTACCAAGCCATAAAGTATTAGAGGTATACAGACTTATGTTTGTATAATGGGTCTTTTCATATGCAGGGGAGAGGGGAGGGTTCTGCTATCAGCCCCTTTCAGTGGGTGTCCCAGGCTAATCTCATCAACAGCTCTACAATGGAAGCTTCTAAGTAAGTTTTTAAAAAGGTTTTATACTGGATTTTTATTTCAGTATCTGTACATATTTTTTTTTTTATAGTAATGTATATTACATGCAGTTAAATGAAAATTTGTGTATACTGCCCCTTTAATCATTTTCAAGCCGTCTGTGATCCACATTATTCATGCTGAATCATGGAGGGCTAGCTGGCTGCCAGGCTAGTGAATGTGCATGGAAGTGCACGCATGTGCAGGACATTGAACCTCACGTGTCACAGGAAAATTATATGCACACATCTGCAGACAATAATATATGTGCAGTTGCTGATAAATACACCAACCACAGTGTATATTCTAATATTAAATATAAATACTTTTACAATATAGAATTGAATAAAGATTGGATGTTCAGGAATACACTAGCAATGTGCTTATGAGTTTAATACAGAAGTATCTCACTCACACATTGCATTTGTATTTCTATACATCGTCTTCTCAAGTATAGGTCCCATGAATTAAAAAAAAAAAAAAAAAAAAAGGAAAATCATGCAATAACTAGCGTACTGAACGGCTAAACACTCTGAAGCATCACATTTAATGACAGAGCTATTGACTTTTGATCCTAACAAAGCTGCGCTCGGAGTTCACAGGAAGTATTGATCCTGTAACTTGCGCTCTAGATTTACGGCAGAGAAGACCGGTACAAATTGTGCATGCGCTCAGAAGAGAGAGACTGCAGAAGCAGAATTCTGCAAATAGCTCATTAACTAAAGCACAGCGATGGCTCAAATTGTGCCGTGCCCAGAATTTTAGGAGGCTGGCTTCAGTTCGACAAATAGAAGATTTTTAAAGGGCCAGTATACACAAATTTTCATAAAACTGCATGTAATTAGACACTACTATAAAGAAGAATATGCACTGATAATGATCTAAAAATCCAATATAAAACCTTTTTAAAAACGTACTTAGAATCTCACAGTTTAGCACCGTTGATGAGGTTAGACTGGGACACCTAGTGAAAAGGGCTAGGGATACAGAAACAGCAGACACTTCCCCCTCCCCGCATATTAAAAGACTGATTACACAAACAAGAGAAAAGTCAGAAATCTGTAGACATCAAAATACATCTGAATCTTTGGGGCTTGGTTAGGAGTCTGAAAATCAGCACAATGTTATTAAAGAATAAGCAAAACTATACATTGTTACAAAAACACACCCAGATGGGCTAAATAAATTATCTACAAAACATTTATACAAAGAAAAATCTAGTGTACAATGTCCCTTTTTTATTAAAAAAAACAGAATTTATGTTTACCTGATAAATTACTTTCTCCAACGGTGTGTCCGGTCCACGGCGTCATCCTTACTTGTGGGATATTCTCTTCCCCAACAGGAAATGGCAAAGAGCCCAGCAAAGCTGGTCACATGATCCCTCCTAGGCTCCGCCTTCCCCAGTCATTCGACCGACGTAAAGGAGGAATATTTGCATAGGAGAAATCATATGATACCGTGGTGACTGTAGTTAGAGAAAATAAATCATCAGACCTGATTAAAAAACCAGGGCGTGCCGTGGATCGGAAACACCGTTGGAGAAAGTAATTTATCAGGTAAACATAAATTCTGTTTTCTCCAACATAGGTGTGTCCGGTCCACGGCGTCATCCTTACTTGTGGGAACCAATACCAAAGCTTTAGGACACGGATGATGGGAGGGAGCAAATCAGGTCACCTAGATGGAAGGCACCACGGCTTGCAAAACCTTTCTCCCAAAAATAGCCTCAGAAGAAGCAAAAGTATCAAATTTGTAAAATTTAGTAAAAGTGTGCAGTGAAGACCAAGTCGCTGCCTTACATATCTGATCAACAGAAGCCTCGGTCTTGAAGGCCCATGTGGAAGCCACGGCCCTAGTGGAATGAGCTGTGATTCTTTCAGGAGGCTGCCGTCCGGCAGTCTCATAAGCCAATCTGATGATGCTTTTAAGCCAAAAAGAGAGAGAGGTAGAAGTTGCTTTTTGACCTCTCCTTTTACCAGAATAAACAACAAACAAGGAAGATGTTTGTCTGAAATCCTTTGTAGCCTCTAAATAGAATTTTAGAGCACGAACTACATCCAAATTGTGCAACAAACGTTCCTTCTTTGAAACTGGATTCGGACACAAAGAAGGCACGACTATCTCCTGGTTAATATTTTTGTTAGAAACAACTTTCGGAAGAAAACCAGGTTTAGTACGCAAAACCACCTTATCTGCATGGAACACCAGATAAGGAGGAGAACACTGCAGAGCAGATAACTCTGAAACTCTTCTAGCAGAAGAAATTGCAACCAAAAACAAAACTTTCCAAGATAATAACTTGATATCAACGGAATGTAGGGGTTCAAACGGAACCCCCTGAAGAACTGAAAGAACTAAATTAAGACTCCAAGGAGGAGTCAAAGGTTTGTAAACAGGCTTGATTCTAACCAGAGCCTGAACAAAAGCTTGAACATCTGGCACAGCCGCCAGCTTTTTGTGAAGTAAAACAGATAAAGCAGAAATCTGTCCCTTCAAAGAACTTGCAGATAATCCTTTCTCCAAACCTTCTTGAAGAAAGGATAGAATCTTAGGAATTTTTATCTTGTTCCATGGGAATCCTTTAGATTCACACCAACAGATATATTTTTTCCATATTTTATGGTAGATTTTTCTAGTTACAGGCTTTCTGGCCTGAACAAGAGTATCAATGACAGAATCCGAGAACCCTCGCTTTGATAAAATCAAGCGTTCAATCTCCAAGCAGTCAGTTGGAGTGAGGCCAGATTCGGATGTTCGAACGGACCTTGAACAAGAAGGTCCTGTCTCAAAGGTAGCTTCCATGGTGGAGCCGATGACATATTCACCAGATCTGCATACCAAGTCCTGCGTGGCCACGCAGGAGCTATCAAGATCACCGATACCCTCTCCTGTTTGATCCTGGCTACCAGCCTGGGAATGAGAGGAAACGGTGGGAACACATAAGCTAGGTTGAAGCTCCAAGGTGCTACTAGTGCATCCACTAGAGTCGCCTTGGGATCCCTGGATCTGGACCCGTAGCAAGGAACCTTGAAGTTCTGACGAGACGCCATCAGATCCATGTCTGGAATGCCCCACAATTGAATTATTTGGGCAAAGATTTCCGGATGGAGTTCCCACTCCCCCGGATGAAATGTCTGACGACTCAGAAAATCCGCTTCCCAAATTTCCACTCCTGGGATGTGGATTGCAGACAAGTGGCAGCAGTGAGTCTCCGCCCATTGAATTATTTTGGTCACTTCTTCCATCGCCAGGGAACTCCTTGTTCCCCCCTGATGGTTGATATACGCAACAGTCGTCATGTTGTCTGATTGAAACCGTATGAATTTGGCCTTTGCTAGCTGAGGCCAAGCCTTGAGAGCATTGAATATCGCTCTCAGTTCCAGAATATTTATCGGGAGAAGAGAGTCTTCCCGAGACCAAAGACCCTGAGCTTTCAGGGGTTCCCAGACCGCGCCCCAGCCCACCAGACTGGCGTCGGTCGTGACAATGACCCACTCTGGTCTGCGGAAGCTCATCCCTTGTGACAGGTTGTCCAGGGTCAGCCACCAACGGAGTGAATCTCTGGTCCTCTGATCTACTTGTATCGTCGGAGACAAGTCTGTATAATCCCCATTCCACTGACTGAGCATGCACAGTTGTAATGGTCTTAGATGAATTCGCGCAAAAGGAACTATGTCCATTGCCGCGACCATCAAACCTATTACTTCCATGCACTGCGCTATGGAAGGAAGAAGAACAGAATGAAGTACTTGACAAGAGCTTAGAAGTTTTGATTTTCTGGCCTCTGTCAGAAAAATCCTCATTTCTAAGGAGTCTATTATTGTTCCCAAGAAGGGAACTCTTGTTGACGGGGAAAGAGAACTTTTTTCTACGTTCACTTTCCACCCGTGAGATCTGAGAAAGGCCAGGACAATGTCCGTATGAGCCTTTGCTTGTGGTAGAGACGACGCTTGAATCAGTATGTCGTCCAAGTAAGGTACTACTGCAATGCCCCTTGGTCTTAGCACCGCTAGAAGGGACCCTAGTACCTTTGTGAAAATTCTTGGAGCAGTGGCTAATCCGAATGGAAGTGCCACAAACTGGTAATGCTTGTCCAGAAAGGCGAACCTTAGGAACCGATGATGTTCCTTGTGGATAGGAATATGTAGATACGCATCCTTTAAATCCACCGTGGTCATGAATTGACCTTCCTGGATGGTAGGAAGAATTGTCCGAATGGTTTCCATTTTGAACGATGGAACCTTGAGATATTTGTTTAGGATCTTGAGATCTAAGATTGGTCTGAATGTTCCCTCTTTTTTGGGAACTATGAACAGATTGGAGTAGAATCCCATCCCTTGTTCTCCTAATGGAACCGGATGAATCACTCCCATTTTTAACAGGTCTTCTACACAATGTAAGAATGCCTGTCTTTTTATGTGGTCTGAAGACAATTGAGACCTGTGGAACCTCCCCCTTGGAGGTAGCTCCTTGAATTCCAGAAGATAACCTTGGGAGACTATTTCTAGCGCCCAAGGATCCAGAACATCTCTTGCCCAAGCCTGAGCGAAGAGAGAAAGTCTGCCCCCCACCAGATCCGGTCCCGGATCGGGGGCCAACATCTCATGCTGTCTTGGTAGCAGTGGCAGGTTTCTTGGCCTGCTTACCTTTGTTCCAGCCTTGCATTGGCCTCCAGGCTGGCTTGGTTTGAGAAGTATTACCCTCTTGCTTAGAGGATGTAGAACTTGAGGCTGGTCCGTTTCTGCGAAAGGGACGAAAATTTGGTTTATTTTTAGCCTTAAAAGACCTATCCTGAGGAAGGGCGTGGCCCTTACCCCCAGTGATATCTGAAATAATCTCTTTCAAGTCAGGGCCAAACAGCGTTTTCCCCTTGAAAGGTATGTTAAGCAATTTGTTCTTGGAAGACGCATCCGCTGACCAAGATTTTAGCCAAAGCGCTCTGCGCGCCACAATAGCAAACCCTGAATTTTTCGCCGCTAATCTAGCTAATTGCAAAGTGGCGTCTAAAGTAAAAGAGTTAGCCAATTTAAGAGCGTGAACTCTGTCCATAATCTCCTCATAAGAAGAATCTTTATCGAGCGACTTTTCTAGTTCATCGAACCAGAAACACACTGCTGTAGTGACAGGAACAATGCATGAAATTGGTTGTAGAAGGTAACCTTGCTGAACAAACATCTTTTTAAGCAAACCCTCTAATTTTTTATCCATAGGATCTTTGAAAGCACAACTATCTTCTATAGGGATAGTAGTGCGTTTGTTTAGAGTAGAAACCGCCCCCTCGACCTTGGGGACTGTCTGCCATAAGTCCTTTCTGGGGTCGACCATAGGAAACAATTTCTTAAATATAGGGGGAGGGACAAAAGGTATGCCGGGCCTTTCCCATTCTTTGTTTACAATGTCCGCCACCCGCTTGGGTATAGGAAAAGCTTCGGGGGGCCCCGGGACCTCTAGGAACTTGTCCATCTTACATAATTTCTCTGGAATGACCAAATTGTCACAATCATCCAGAGTAGACAACACCTCCTTAAGCAGAGCGCGGAGACGTTCCAATTTAAATTTGAATGTAATCACATCAGGTTCAGCTTGTAGAGAAATTTAAAACACCAAAAAACTCTAAGCCATCTCCGTGGAGATGTTGCCTGTGCAACGGCAAAGAGAATGACTGGGGAAGGCGGAGCCTAGGAGGGATCATGTGACCAGCTTTGCTGGGCTCTTTGCCATTTCCTGTTGGGGAAGAGAATATCCCACAAGTAAGGATGACGCCGTGGACCGGACACACCTATGTTGGAGAAATATCCATATGCATAGTGTTCATTAACAAATAAACTATTGAGATATGCTAGTAAAATATGGCATTTAAAATAAAAAAAAAATAAAAGAAGTTTACTGGTCCTTTAAGAATAGTTTTCCAAAAAAAATATTTTCTATCACAGTTCAATTGGAAAAGTCCTAACACTAACAAAACAACAACTGGATACAGTGCTTCACTTGTGTTAAAGGGAGGGTCAATTTTGATGAATTAGTGCCTGGTATTTAATAATCCTATTAAAAACAAGGGCACTTAAAATTCATTGAAATTGACATTTCACTTCTTTTCTTCAAAAACTTACCTTTTAATCCAGACAGCCGCTCCAGCACTTCCTCTGCCCGTCGCAAGTCGTCTTCGCGGGTCCAAAATTACAAATCCGGCTTCCTCCAATCACGGCGTTGCATCAGGCCAAGATTCCCCTGGGGGGAAGCCGTGACTGGAGGAAGCCGGGTTCGTCATTTCTGACGTCTGCAGAGGCTTCCGCCGGCCGGGGGAATCGCTGGAGCGGCTGCCACGATTAAAAGGGAAGTTTTTGAAGAAAAGAATTGAAATGTCAATTTTGATGAATTAAAGTGCCCTTGTTATTAATAGCATTATTAAAAACCGGGCACTAATTCATCGGAATTGACCTTCACTTTAAGGATTTATGCTCAAATCCCCTTTTAAAGTCCTTGGATTGACCACATGCAAGCGTAAATAACATGAAAATGTGAAGCAAGAGACATTTTTTATTATTGGTCTTTCAGTTTTTCTTCTTTAATACATATTTTGTAATGTTAATGTAATTCTGCACCCCCACCATGGGAATAGTAAGACTTTGCCTACAATGAGAGCTGTAATAAAGCTTCACATACAAGACCAGGTTTTAATTTAGAAAGTGGGGACAGAGAGTTTCCAGAAAATTCCATTTACAAAGATTTTCTATCAAAGACATTGTAGTGCAAAAATAAAATGCCAATTTGTTTAGACTTGCAGGGTGGGTAGAGCCAAAATGATATGCTCTGTGCCTTTAACTCCTTCATTATGGAGTGTGCACGTGTCTTCAGCAGGCTATGGCAGCAGTGTATACATCTATGTATAACATTGAAATAAACATTGTTGCAAAATACTGCTGCCAAATGGCTGAAGTCACGTGCACGCTCCTGATCTAAACTAGGATTACTCATTATCAATGGATAATGAGATAATATAAGTGAAATTGTATCTTCTTTAAAATTGTTTTTCAATCCGTTTAAGTTTAATTTTGACTTTAACTGTGTTTAAAGGGACAGCAAATATCAGCTTGGGAGCCACAGGTAACTGCTGGTACCAAGCAGACACCCCCAGTGAGCCAACCAGCAGTGGCAGTTGACAGCTGAGCAAATAATTTGTGCACTACAATGTCCCTTTAATTTGAATGAGAACTTAACAGTGTTTTCAGTAACCTATACACATATATATATATATATACACACTGTTAGTTTTGCCTTATTTACTAGTGTCCTATTTAATAAGGGATAACACAGGATCCTCAAGTTAAAAAACAAACAAAAAACCCCCACTGAATTAGATACGAGAGTACAGAAATAGAAATTAACAAGGCAGAATTACAATATGTTCCAAAAAAGGGCAACATTTTCCAAAAAACCAACAACAAAAAAACCAAAAAATTTACTCCATATAAAAAAAGTTTACATTTTAATTTTGCATTTCCAACTAATCTTTAGTCAACTGCTTCTGCTTTACTGTGGAGAGATACGCCTCTAATTATGACAAGAAAATGTTGGTTAATTCAGCACAAGGACATCATTTTGACCCTTTAGATGAAGGCATAGAAAAATGTTGACCACATTGCCCCTTTAAATCTACCATTTAAGGAGGCAGACTCAATTCAGGATGAACTTATGCTCTGCTTTTGACCGCAAAATCAATTAAAGTAGTTTTCAACCATCTGTAATGTATGTTTTTTAACCCCCCCCCCACCCACCCCACACACATTTCATAAAAAGAGAAACTGCATTACACGCAATAAAAAGGTTAAACTGTGACTGGCAGATTAGTTAGAGAATTTCTCAAGTTTTGACCAGTATTGTCAAGTAAAAAGTGAAAAAAAAAGTGTTTCATCTTCATATGAGTAGCAGAAGCGCTTAGAAGTTCAGCCAAGCAGCAGAAGACATGAAAATCCACTTGACTGACGTTTCAAAAGCAATTATATTACAAGCCTGTCAAATGTGATAGTCGAGCTAGCTACGACTGATGTATAGAACTAGTTTGGCTGTGGTTACTAGAGGGTTTTTTTTTTTTTTTTAAATGAACACTGTGAAAGAAATCTTTCAAAAAGTTCCTTATTCTTATCTTTATCAGAATACTCAAGTGAAACTACAAGTTTGAGATTAAAAAGAAAATTATATAATAAATGAATATATATAAATATATATATATATATATATATATATATATATATATATATATATATATATATACATACAAAATTCCAGATCTTACCCACAAGTGGGAAAACTGCCTGGGTGCAACTTTAAACAACAAATAGCAGCCAAAAGGAAGTGCACTCTCAGGTCTTTCACAGCAAAAGTTACTTTATTGATGTAACGATTTCGGAGGACTTGCCTCCTTCATCAATATACACATTCATACACAGTATATTGCATAAAAAAAATATATATATTATATATATATATATATAATCAAACGAGCAATACAGTACTATTGTACAACATAACACTGAACATATAAACTGGAACCCCACTTTTTTTTTTTTTTTAAAGAAAATGATCGCGCCTCCAGACCTTGAACAGGCCACTCATGGACCTATGTAGTCTAAATAGTTAAAAGGAGGTGCTCTAATGTTACATACGGACAGTCTTGGACCTTGACATTTGGTAAATTAGAGTGAAACAGAGCGACTCTTAGGCAGGGTAAGATGACAAATTTGAGAAAAATTAGCAACTGATATTTTAAATGGGAGTATATTCATATATATTAATGCATAAGAATATAATGATTGATTTGCTTTAAATAATAAGTTCCGCCAACATATAATAGGTGTACCCACGTTAACCAAGTTAAAATGCTGATACAACTGATAGCGACTTCTCATCAAATATAGTATGTTTCAGAACGACTAAGACGTTATGAGTATTGTTGCTTCAGACTAATATATATATATATATATATATATATATATATATATATATATATATATATAGAGCAATTGTGTAGATGGAGGGCACTCACAGGACTTAATTCAATAAGTATTCTTTATTCATAATACTAATTTCATATATTAGAGAATGTCGACGTTTCGGCCTATCTTGAGGCTTTTTGCAGTATTGGGAGTCCGTCTTGAGAGTGCGGTTCGCACTAATTGAGATTATGAAACTGTCTTGAAGAAGGCCTCAAGATAGGCCGAAACGTCAACATTCTCTAATATATGAA